>NC_073397.1:2933304-3233304 GCF_028641065.1 Leucoraja erinaceus
CCACACTGCTCCCCAGCTTCGTGTCATCTGCAAACTTGGAGATGTTGCATTCAATTCCCTCGTCCAAATCATTAATATATATCGTAAATAGCTGGGGTCCCAGCACTGAGCCTTGCGGTACCCCACTAATCACTGCCTGCCATTGTGAAAAGGACCAGTTTACTCCTACTCTTTGCTTCCTGTCTGCCAGCCAGTTCTCTATCCACATCAATATGGAACCCCCAATACCGTGTGCTTTAAGTTTGTATACTAATCTCTTACCCTAATACATCCACTGGTTCTCCCTTATCCACCCTACTAGTTACATCCTCGAAAAATTCTATAAGATTTGTCAGACATGATTTACCTTTCATAAATCCATGCTGACTTTGTCCAATGAATTCACCACTTTCCAAATGTGCTGCTATCCCATCTTTAATAACTGACTCTAGCAGTTTCCCCACTACCGACGTTGGACTTTCTGGTCTGTAAATCCCCGTTTTCTCTCTCCCTCCCTTCTTAAAAAGTGGGGTTACATTAGCTACCCTCCAATTCTCAGGAACTACTCCAGAACCTAAAGAGTTTTGAAAAATTATCACTAATGCACCCACTATTTTTGGGGCTACTTCCTTAAGCACTCTGGGATGCAGCCTATCTGGCCCTGGGGATTTATCGGCCTTTAATCCATTCAATTTACCTAACACCACTTCCTGGCTAACCTGGATTTCACTCAGTTCCTCCATCTCATTTGACCCCCGGACCCTTGCTATTTCCGGCAGATTATTTATGTCTTCCTTAGTGAATTCAATTGGTCTGCCACGTCCTTGTTCCCCATGATCAATTCACTTGTTTTCGACTGCAAGGGACCTACATTTGCTTTAACTAATCTTTTTCTCTTCACATATGTATAATAGCTTTTGCAGTCAGTTTTTTATGTTCCCTGCCAGTTTTCTTTCATAATCTATTTTCCCTTTCCTAATTAAGCCCTTTGTCCTCCTCTGCTGGACTGAATTTCTCCCAGTCCTCTGGTAGGCTGTTTTTTCTGGCTAATTTGTACGCTTCATCTTTTGTTTTGATACTATCCCTGATTTCCCTTGTTATCCACGGATGCACTACCTTCCCTGATTTATTTTTTTGCCAAACTGGGATGAACAATTGTTGTAGTTCATCCATGCAGTCTTTAAATGCCTTCCATTGCATATCCACCGTCAACCCATTAAGAATCAATTGCCAGTCTATCTTGGCCAATTCACGTCTCATACCCTCAAAGTTACCTTTCTTTAAGTTCAGGACCCTTGTTTCTTACTTAACAATGTCACTCTCCATCCTAATGAAGATCTCAACCATATTATGGTCACTCTTGCCCATCAACTATCACCCACACACAAGTTTATTTTATTTTATTGTAACATGCACCAAGGTACAGTGAATAACTTTTGTTGCATGCTAACCAATCAGTGGGAAGGCAATATATGATTACAATTGAGCCATTTACAGTGTGTAGATATATGGTAAGGGAATGACATTTAGTGCAAGGTAAAGCCAGTAAAGTCCGATCAAAGATAGTCCGAGGGTTTCTAAATGAGGTAGATAGTTATTCAGAACTGCTCTCTGGTTGTGGTAGGTTGATTCAGTTGTCTGATAACAGCTGCAAAGAAACTACCCCAGATTCTTGAGGTGTGCGTTTTCACACTTATGTACCTTTTGCCCGATGGGAGAGGGGAGAAGAGGGAGTGGCCAGGGTGCGACTCGTCCTTGATTGTGCTGCTGGCCTTGCCGAGGCAGCATGAGGTATAAATGGAGTCAATAGAAGGGAGGTTGGTTTGTGTGATGGTCTGGGCTGCGTCCACAATTCTCTGCAATTTCATGCAGTCATGGATGGAGCTGTTCCCAAACCAAGCTGTGATGCATCCTGTTAAAATGCTTTCTATGGTGCATCTGTAGAAGTTGGTGAGAGTTGTTGGGGGCATGCCAAACTTCCTAAGCCTTCTAAGGAAGTAGAAGTGTTGTTGTGCTTTAATATGGGTGCTCCAGGAAGTGGTGATACAATGCAAACTGGGGTATGTGTACCACTTCACTTCCTGCAGTCAATCACTATCTCCTTTGTCTTGCTGACTTGTTCAATATTGCACACTCGGGCCAATTTACTGAAGCCATTTAGCCTACAAATCTACACGTCTTTGAAGTGTGGGGGGAAACTGAAGCATCTGGAGAAAACCCAAGTGATCACAGGAAGAATGTGCAAACTCCGCACAGACAGCTCCCATGTCAGGATCGAACCTGGGTCTCTCGCGCTGTAAGGCAGGAACTCTATCACTGCGGCACTGTGCCACCCTTTATTAAAAGACAGAGATTGATGATTTTGTGCTTTTGTCAATGTGCTTTGGTTTAAAATGTCAGCCTTGGTCAATTCCCGCGTCTCAGCATTAATATGGGTCTATAGCATAAAAACCCATTGTTACTTTAAAATGGTCACTGCATTATAGATTAATGTAAACTTCAATTACTAAAAACTAATTTAATAGTTCTGACAGCCTAACAATAAATGAACACAATGGTTTTGGCCTCTTGTCCCTCTGCTTGCAAAAGGAAAATCTTCAAGAATTTTCAAACGAAACCACCGAACTTCCAGAAAATTGCCTCAGGCAGGCCTTAAACCTGGCAGTTTGTGCTGTCAGAACCTGGCATAGTCTGAAGAACGGTGTTGACCTGAAACGTCACCTATTCCTTTTCTCCAGTATGTCTGACCTGCTGAGCTACTCCAGCTTTTTGTTTCTATCTTTGGTTTAAACCAGCATCTGCAGTTCCTTCCTACACATGGCAAATTTACTGTTCGGTTGATAGAAGAGATAGAGACAATGTGGGAGACACAACAACATCTTGCGAGGGATATCAAGAGGCTAATGCCGTGTGGATTTTGGCACAGTGGGTTCAGGGAGAGTGTGGAGCAGAACCATGGACTTGGCAAAGATTATGGGATACAGTGGCCATATGCGATTAGGGTCGGCATAGGACAGGTGGCCCAAGGCTCTGGTGTTATTGCAGGAGAATGGAGCACCCTAGGTTTAAGGAATTTGTGGGAAATAGAGACTCCCTAGCTTTAGGAACAGAGGAGAAGACAGAGCATCCTGCTGGACGTATGGGTAGTGCAGGCCGGGTGTGTTGGGTGCCAATATCCCAGCATACTGTTGGAGTCCCCACCAAGTGGGCCTCTAACTTATTAATTATCTCACATGTGGTCCAGAAGATTTAAATGTGTAGAGCATCTCCGACACATCTGCTCCCAAAATCAGGCTTTCCACTCTAGGACATTCAATATCTCCACTTCCTTTAGTAAATGTGGTTTTCCCCTTTGCTGTTGTACGTGGATCCCTTACCAATGATTTCCTGTATGTCACATAATTCTGCTCTCCCCCTTTCACGACAGATTGAACAATAGCTCAATAGGGATTTATTTCTCACAGTGAAATTCATTTTGCATTCATCACACACGTGGGAGCCGCCATTTTTGGCGCCATTATTCAAAGTTCAAAGTCCGGTCGGCCCGATGTACTGGAGCAGTTACGTTGAACCAACGTCCCTCTCCTACCCTCGCCCGGCCATCTTTGTGTCATGGGGGCGTCTTCTGCAGCCTACTTGAAGGTGCTGGAGGCATTACCCCGGTTCACCGCCCTTGCTCCTCATGTCCGACTCCTCCTCGATGGTGACTCCATCCAATGAGCCCTTGGATGGGTTCCTGATCCAACCAACCAATGAGCCTTTCAGTGGGTTCCTGGTCCTTTCGACCGCTGAGCCTTCAAGCAGACTTCAGGGGGGGTCCCCAGTCCCACCGACTGATGAACCGTCAAGCGGGCTCCAAAGGGCCTTCGGATGGGTTCCCAGTCCCGTCGACTACTGAGCAGGGATAGACACAAATGCTGGAGTAACTCAGCGGGACAGGCAGCACCTCTGGAGAGAAGGAAGGGGCGACGTGTTGGGTCGAGACCCTTCTTGAGCAAGGATAGAATTCTTCTGGTTCCTTATATTTCTCCCCACCAGTCGCCGCATCCAACACATCATTCTCTGACATTTCCGACACATTTACAATGTGAGCTCACCGTAGCTGACAAAACACCTCTGAATGTCCAAACACCTTTGCTGGTTCAAAATGATTCCTATGCGTATTGAATAAACCTCTGAGGACAAGGAACTCGTACCTAAAATTTCAATCAGTCTTAAGAAGGGACTCGATTCGAAACATTGCTGGTTCATGTCCTGCAGAAATGCTGCCTTCAGTTGAAACAAATGAGAACTGGTAATCTGCTTTGAATTAATTGCTGCCACTACCACATAGTTTTATCATCCCTGAATAATCCCTACCACTTAGAAAATCGATCATCCACTCTGTATTTTGTTTCTCCAGTGTGGAGCAGTGCACACAGTGAGCACTTCTACTTATTGCATGTGGTGTGCACAGCCTAAAGTTGTAGGACAACTTGTTCTATTTGATCTTATTTAATTGTGCATGCCAGGTTGATTGCATTAGTTGAAACAGGGCGGACCACGTGAAGGTTGCAATCTTCCACCCCACAGTGAGCACTGAATGCAGTGCAGTGGATCAGAAGAAGTGCAAATGTAGTGCTGTATCCATTGTCAGGTGCAGAGCCGGGTCAAAAACATAAAGTCCTGGGGATTTTCAGGAAAACTGCTTCAATCCTTGACAATCCTTCTGCTGATAGATTCTGCGGCAAGCAAAACATTTCACTGTGACTTGTCACAGGTGACAATAAAGTATTCCATTTTGGCGAGTCGAGACAGTCGGGTATAACAGAGTTCTTTATTTTTAAACGAAAATAAAGCAATTACCCGAGTCGATATTAAACAGCCAAAACTAACGGAGCTCACTCGAAGCACTTGGAGCTCGAATGAATGGTTTGCCAAAACCAGCAAAAATGCTCAGGAGTTCAGGTAACCGCGCCAGCCAATAGCGAGGGTTTCATATTACCGGCAGATGCCTCCTACGCCGGGTTGCACCACCACCACCACCACCGGGCTGTTGACATCCAGGTGGGCTGGCTAAGTCAAGCGATGGAGACGATCTTCTCTCAGCCCCCGATGAGAGAACAACACCCGGAATGGACTCTAGTAGATTTGCTGCAGTGGGACCGATGCGAATCCCCTGTGGAGAAACACAATAGGATTGTGGACTTTGGAAGGGGTAGGATGGGGACCCACAGTCCCGTTTATATCAACGGGTCGACGGTGGAAAGGGTCAAGAGCTACAAATTCCTGGGCGTGCACATCTTTGAATATCTTTCCTGGTCCAAGAACACTGATGCAATTATAAAGAAAGCACATCAGCACCTCTACTTCCTGAGAAGATAACGGAGAGTCGGTTTGTCAAGGAGGACTCTCTCTAACTTCTACAGGTGCACAGTAGAGAGCATACTGACCGGTTGCATCGTGGCGTGGTTCGGCAATTTGAGTGCCCAGGAGCGGAAAAGACTACAACAAGTAGTAAACACTGCCCAGTCCATCATCGGCTCTGACCTTCCCTCTATCAAGGGGATTTATCGCAGTCGCTGCCTCAAAACTGCTGGCCGCAACATCAAAGACCCACACCATCCTGGCCACACACTCATCTCCCTGCTACCTTCAGGTAGAAGGTACAGGAGCCTGAAGACTGCAACGACCAGGTTCAGGAATAGCTACTTCCCCACAGCCATCAGGCTATTAAACTCGGCTTGGACAAAACTGAACATTAATAGCCCATTATCTGTTTATTTGCACTTTATCAGTTTATTTATTCATGCGTGTATATATTTTTATAACGGTATATGGACACACTGATCTGTTCTATATTCATGCCTACTATGTTCTGTTGTGCTGAATCAAAGCGAGAATTTCATTGTCCTATCAGGGACACATGACAATAAACTCTTTTGACTTGACTTGCCATCGCTACAGCCAAGGAGAAGGGCAGCACGTGCAACTGGACACAACCACGTACAGGTTCCTCTCAGCTATAGAGTCATAGATTCATAGAGTGATTCAATGTGGAAACTCTTTGGCCCAACTTACCCACACCGGCCACCATGTCCTAGCCACACTAATCCTACCTGCCTGCTTTTGGTCCATATCCCTCCAAACCTGTCCGATCCAAGTATCTGTCTCACTGTTTCTTAAACGTTGGGGTAATCCCTGCCACAACTGTCTCCTCTGGCAGCTTGTTCCATGCACTCACCACCCTTTGTGTGAAAAAGTCACCCCTCGGATTCCTATTAAATCTTTTCCCCTTCACGTTATATCTATGTCCTCTGGTCCTCGATTCACCTACTCTGGCCAAGAGACTCTGTGCATCTACCCGATCTATTCCTCGTTATTTTAAACACCTCAATAAGATCCCCCGTCATCTTCCTGCTCTTCAAAGGATAGTCCCAACTTCTCCCTATAGCTCAGATCCTGTAGCCCTGGCAACATCCTCGTACAGTATAACCTGACCTGGAAATGTACAGAAGGTCTTTCATTGTTGTTGGGTCTAAAACAGTTATCTGGCTCACTGGATAATAAGAAGCCAATAATGTCTGAGAAAGTAAAAAGCTATTCCACTCACTGGTCATGGATGTGAAACATTAACTCCGCTACACAGGTACTGTCAGACATGCTGAATTTTTCTTGCCATTTCGGTTTCTAAAATAAGATATAATGTTTCAATCGGAAGATTAGCCCTTCAGTTGCAAAACAGTCTTGGCCGAGCTACGGATTTAAAACACTCACACACCAATTTTAAAAACATCCATTAAATCATAACACGATATTAAGAAACAGTATGTAATTTACGGAAGTAACAAAATGCCTATAAATCTCGCAGTCATCGCCTGCAGTTTTACTCGCAGAATAATAAATTGAATTCCTGATAGATCCTTTACATTCATTAATCAGAGCATTGCCAGGCCGCCAGGCCATTATTTTATACCCTGTGACAGTGGTGAAAGCCATGAAATTAATGCAGCAATTTTTTGGATACCATTAATTGAAGTAAAAGTGCACCTTCCCACAATGATCTCTTCTACAATCTCCTTGAACCTCGCCCCCTTTGATGTCTCATTTTCACACCTTACCCTTCCGCATCTATATATCTCCCTCTCCCCTGACTCTCAGTCTGATGGAGGGTCTCGACCGTAAACGTTACCCATTCCTTCTCTCCAGAAATGCTACCTGTATCACTGAGTTATGAGCCTGTCCCACTTGGACGATCTAATCCACGAGTTTAGAAGACCCTAGAGGAGTTGAAAAAATGTCAAAGTCGTGTTGACTCACCAAAGTAATAGACCTCCTATGACCTCCAACGACTATGTCTATGACCTCCAACGATTATGTCTACGACCTCCTACGACCCCCCTCGACCTCAGTCTTCCACACCTAAGACCAACTACGACTAGCTATGAGTGAAAAATGATCACATGATAAAATGATGTCATGTTTGCATTTTCTTTCTCGGGCTAGTTACCAACCTATGACTACCTATCACTACCTATGACTACCTGAGACTTACATCACGGCCTACTACGACCTACCTACAATCTACCTACGAGTAAAAAGTATCAATTTTTTCCATATAACCATATAACCATATAACAATTACAGCACGGAAACAGGCCATCTCGACCCTTCTAGTCCGTGCCGAACACATATTCTCCCCTAGTCCCATATACCTGCGCTCAGACCATAACTATCCAATTTATTTTTAAATGATAAAAACGAACCTGTCTCCACCACCTTCACTGGAAGCTCATTCCACACAGCCACCACTCTCTGAGTAAAGAAGTTCCCCCTCATGTTACCCCTAAACTACTGTCCCTTAATTCTCAAGTCATGTCCCCTTGTATGCATCTTCCCTCCTCTCAGTGGGAAAAGCTTATCCACGTCAACTCTGTCTATCCCTCTCATCATTTTAAAGACCTTTATCAAGTCCCCCCTTAACCTTCTGCGCTCCAAAGATGAAGCCCTAACTTGTTCAACCTTTCTCTGTAACTTAGTTGTTGAAACCATGCCAACCTTTTTTTTCCTCGTGGACATTTTTTATCATGCTGTAAAAAATGCCGGGACCTACTTGAGGCCATGAGTCTGCGGAGACCACTCATGAGCATGAGGAAGAGTTACGAAGACCTCCTACGACCTCGTGGCAACCATGCTGCGAGTATGAGTCAAGGACAAACTCGACAGAGTTTGCCAATTAGGTCATGAAAGTGGGACAGGGGTTTTACTCCAGCATTTTGTGTCTATCTAAAAGTGCAAAAGCTCTCTCTGAGAGAGCAACTGCACCTCCCAAACACTTCCCAATAAGGAGTGGTAGGTGGAGGGGAATGCTGCCACCTGCAGAGTCTTCTCCAAGGTACACACCATCCTGACTTAGAAATATATTGTTGGTTCTTCATTATAGATTTAAGGAGTTATACAGCACAGAAACAGGCCATTCAACTCGTCTATACTGACCAAGGTGCCTATCTAGATTACTTCTATTTACCTGCATTTGTCCCATATCTCTTTCAAACATTTTTACCCAAAACATGTCCAAATACATTTTAAATGTTGTAAGTATAATAACCATATATAACCATATAACAATTACAGCACGGAAACAGGCCATCTCGACCCTTCTAGTCCATGCCGAACACGTATTCGTCCCAAGTCCCATATACCTGCGCTCAGACCATAACCCTCCATTCCTTTCCTGTCCATATAACTATCCAATTTATTTTTAAATTATACAAATGAACCTGCCTCCACCACCTTCACTGGAAGCTCATTCCACACAGCCACAACTCTCTGAGTAAAGAAGTTCCCCCTCATGTTACCCCTAAACTTCAAGATCGAGGGCACATTAATTCTCAAGTCATGTCCCCTTGTTTGAATCTTCCCTACTCTCAGTGGGAAAAGCTTATCCACGTCAACTCTGTCTATCCCTCTCATCATTTTAAAGACCTCTATCAAGTCCCCCCTTAACCTTCTGCGCTCCAAACAATAAAGACCTTACTTGTTCAACCTTTCTCTGTAACTTAGTTGCTGAAACCCAGGCGACATTCTAGTAAACCTCCTCTGTACTCTCTCTATTTTGTTGACATCCTTCCTATAATTAGGTGACCAAAATTGTACACCATACTCCAGAATTGGCCTCACCTAATGTGCCAGCTTCAATCAGATCTTGCAGCTTGTTCCACATACCCAATAATCTTTGTGTGGAAAAAACCTGCTTTTAAGATCCATTTAATTTTTTCAACTCCCACTATCCAATCCCCTCACTTGGCACCATGGTGGCGCAGTGGTAGAGTTGCTGTCTTACTGCACTTGCAGCGCCGGAGACCCGGGTTCGATCCTGACTACGGGCGCTGTCTGTACAGAGTTTGTACGTTCTCCCCATGACAGCGTGGGTTTTCTTCTAGATCTTCGGTTTTCGCCCACACTACAAAGATGTACAGGTTTGTAGGTTAATTGGATTGGTATAAATGTAAATTGTCCCTGGGGTACTGTTAATGTGCAGGGATCACTGGTCGGTGCGGACACAGTGGATCAAAGGGCCTGTTTCCACGCTGTATCTCGAAACTAAAAAAAAATGTAAATCTATGTTCTTGAGTTTTAGACTTCCCCATCCATCCTAGGAAAAAAGACTGTGACTATCAACCCTCTCTATGCCTCTCATAATTTTATAAATCTTTCCAAGTCATTCATCAGGTTCCTCCGTTTCAGGTTTAACAGTTTCCGCCTGTATGATCTCGCCTTATAATTTCAATGGTCCAATTACGCTTATTTCCCAGTTCTCTTCAATTAATTAAAAAATGTTGCTTTCAAAGAGATAACCTTTTGTCTTTTGAACATTATTCTTAAATCTGTCAAACAAACACGCTCCCTTCTGCATCGCCTCACATCTATCTCCCAGCAGGGTCTTTTGCAGGTGCCAGAGAAGCGGCGACTTATCTACATGATCGCAAGGTGGCTGGACAAGAACAATCAAGCTTTTCCAGTTACTCCGACCCATCCTTAAGGGGTTGGACAGGCTAGATGCAGGAAGATTGTTTCCGATGTTGGGGAAGTCCAGGACAAGGGGTCACAGCTTAAGGATAAGGGGGAAATCCTTTAAAACCGAGATGAGGAGAACTTTTTTCACACAGAGAGTGGTGAATCTCTGGAACTCTCTGCCACAGAGGGTAGTTGAGGCCAGTTCATTGGCTATATTTAAGAGGGAGGTAGATGTGGCCCTTGTGGCCAAGGGGATCAGAGGGTATGGAGAAAAGGCAGGTACGAATTACTGAGTTGGATGATCAGCCATGATCATATTGAATGGCGGTGCAGACTCGAAGGGCCGAATGGCCTACTCCTGCACCTAATTTCTATGTTTCTATGTTTCTATCCACGTTATTGCTGATCCATAAAGGGCCATCCCACTACGGATACCTAATTTGCAAGTTTAGAAGAGTTTGCTCTTGACTCAAACTCGCAGCATGGTCGACATGTGGTCCTAGGAGGTCCTAGGAGGTGTGTGTGTGCGTGTGTGTGTGCGTGTGTGTGTGCGTGCGTGTGTGTATGTGTGTGTGTGTGTGTGTGTGTGTCTCTGTGTGTGTGTGTGTGTGTATGTGTGTGCGTGTGTGTGTGTGTGCGTGTGTGTGCGTGTGTGTGTGTGTGTGTGTGTGTGTGTGTGTGTGTGTGTGTGTGTGTGTGTGTGTGTGTGTGTGTGTGTGTGCGTGTGTGCAGACGGTTGATTCAGCCCCTGGTTTCATCGCTAACGGTTGATCCAGTTTGAGGTTTTTCAGGCGAGTGCCCTCGATCTTGAAGGTCGAAGATAGTTGCTGAAAAGTCGCGTTAGTGGGACAGGCCCTCTATTCAAATCAAAATTCTTTTGTAACAGAATGATAACAAGTCCTCAATGAACATCTCTGAATTATTGCAACATTTTACATGCTCAAGAAAGAATGGACTTCAACAATCACAAGGTCATAAGTGATAGGAGCAGAATTAGGCCAATCAGCCCATCACGTTTACTCCGCCATTCAATCATGACTGATCTATTTCTCCCTCCTAACCCCATTCTCCTGCCTTCTCCCCATAACCCTTGACACCTGTACTAATCAAGAAATCTATCTATCTTTGCCTTAAAAATGTCCATTGATGGCCTCCACAGTCTTGTGTGACAAAGAATTCCACAGATTCACCACCCTCTGACTAAAGAAGTTCCTCCTTATCCCCTTCCTAAAGGAACGTCCTTTAATTCTGAGGCTATGAGCTCAAGTTGTAGACTTTCCCACTGGTCGAAACATCCTCTCCACATCTTCACTATTTGGTAAGTTTCAATGAGGTATCCCTTCATCCTTCTGAACTCCAGCGAGTACAGGCCCAGTGGCAAACGCTCATCATATGTTAACCCACGCATTCCTAGGATCATTCTTGTAAACGTCCTCTGGGCCCTCTCCAGAGCCAGCTCACCCTTCTTCAGATATGGGGCCTACAATTGCTCATAGTGCGGCCTGACCAGTGCCTTTTGTAGCCTCAACATTACATCCCTGGTTTTGTATTCTGGCCCTCAGGAAATAAATGCGCTTGCCTCCCATTGCCTTCCAATGGTTGAAACTGTAAAGTCCCTTAAGAGCTCATTTGACAACACTGCTCAGTGATTGTTAACTGAAGCAACTCCCCTACAGCTGCTTTGATTCAGACAGTCCCAGTTGAAAAAGCTCAATGACTGAGGTTACTAAGTGCCCAGTGAGGTTGCTTCAGTAGCTTTGAACTGCTCAGTAACCAGCATCAATTAAGTGGGCACAGTTACAGCAGCGATTACCATTAGATGCATGTTTAGTTACACTGGAGAGCTTGACAGCATCCTTAAGCCAGTTTGTTATATGAAGGGATTTCCATAAAATTAGGCAATAACACACCCTTTTGATTTATCCCATTACAGAGGGAACAAAACACAAAAACGCATGAACAGAGGGGCAGCAGAAGACTACTTGGCCACATAAGCCTCACCCATTACATAATATGATCGTGGCTAGACAGAAAAGGTTGGAGTAACTCAGCAGGATAGGCAGCATCTCTGGAGAAAATGAATGGGTGATGATTTGGGTCGAGACCCTTCTTCAGACCCGAAAAGTCACCCATTCCTTTTCGCCAGGGATGCTGCTTGTCCCGCTGAGTTACTCCAGAATTTAGTGCCTATCTTCGGTTTAAACCAGCATCAGCAGTTCCTTCCTACAAGTATGATCCATAATGGCCTCTACTCCTCTTCTCTGCATCCCTCTACTATGGGCTAAATATTTATTCACAACCACTTTAGATACTTCAAATGATCCAGTTTCCACCACATTCCGGGGCACGGAATTTCAGAGATTTATTAATACCTGGAAGGAGAAATTTCTATGTAATTCAATTTTAAATTATCGCTTATTTTTAGTTATGGCCCCTTGTTCGAGATTCCCTCACCAGTGAAAATATCCCAACATCTCCCTTGTCAAGCTCCCTTAGGATCTTATATGTTTGAATAAGGTCACCCCTCTTTCTTTCCACCCCAAGGAGTTCGGGCCTACAATACTTTGTCTCTGGGAAAGACAACTTTCTCATCCCAGGAATTAGCCTGCTGAATCTCCTTTGCAAAAAATGTCTAAATAAAGGGTATCGACCCAAATCATTCAGTGTCCATTATCCTCCATAGGTGTTGAATGACTCCCTGTGTTCTTCCAGCTGCCGTCCTTTTTTACTAGAGATTCTGACATGGAGTCATGGAGCCATAGAGTCATATCCTGTTTCCAATATGCCCTTACCTTTTTTTTCTGTCACCAACAAATATGGAAACCATACCCACTGCTCCTTCCTCCGTCATTGATGTAAATCATGAATAAATCCAAGCCGAGGATGATTTCAGCAGTTCAGATGGTAGTGCTGCAGCCTAACAGCGCCACAGTCCCAGGTTTGATCCTGACCACGGGTGCTGTCTGTGTGGAGCTTGTTCGTTCTGCTCCATGTCCACATGGGTTTCCTCCGAGTGCTCCAGTTTCATCCCACACCCCAGAGACTTGTGGGCTTGTAGGTTAATTGGCTTCTGTAAATTTGCCCCATATGTGTCGGGATGGATGTGAAAGTGGGATAACAGGGAACTAGTACAAATGGGCGATCGATGATTGGTGTGGACTCGGTGGGCCGAAGGATAAGTTTCCATGCTGCTCTAACCCTGATCTCAGCAGTACTCCACTAGTTCCATCTTTCCAATCTGAAAATGACCCATTTAGTTCATCAATGTTTCCTTTGTGACAGCCAGTCTTCAATCCTTTTTTAACACTCTTCCTCCAATGCCATGCACTTTTGATTCATGCACAAGTCTCTTGTGTGGCACCTTGGCAAATGCCACTCTGGAAATGTAAATACGTTACAGCTACACATTCCCCTCTTATCAACAATTCCTATTACATCCTCAAAGGATTGGGTGGGAAGGAACTGCAGATGCTGGCCTACACCAAAGATAGACACAAAATGCTGGAGTAACTCAGCGAGACAGGCAACATCGCTGGAGAGAAGGAATGTGTGATGTTTCAGGTCGAGACCTTTCTTCCGACTCAAAGAATTGGAGAAGATTTGTCAAACATGATTAACATCTCACAAAACCACATGGACTAGGCTTTTGATTATAATAGCTGGCACTGGCCACTTTAATAACTGGCACTGGCCACTCAAATCAGCTGCCCCAGACATTTTTATGATTGGTTTATTGTATTTTAACGTTGTGTTTTACCTGCTTTTAACTATTTATTTATACTGTTCCATCAGGGACTGGATTGTTTTGAGTGTTATTATGCGTGAAACGTTTTAAATTTCATGTGCGATGCTCCGCTTTTCCCTGGGAAACGTCTTTTCATTTTGCACTGTACAACTGTTGCTTGCAAGATGACAATAAAGGTTGATTGATTGATTGATTATATTCATCCTAAATGATGATAATTATTTGTCTTTGATTATTGAATCCAGCATATTGCCAATTATAACTATTAAACTAAATGGCCTGTAGGTTCCTTCTCTCTATTTTTGAACAAGGAGTCACGAAGGCTGTTTCCAAATCTTTTAGTACCTTGCTGATGTTACACAAGTTATGAAAAATTTTACCCAATGGATCGACCAAATGGATCCACTATCTCTGCAGCCGCCTCTGTCAAAAATAAATTGCAAAATTTCAAGAAGACAACAAGTGATAGGAATAGGTAGCATGCCTAAAACACTCTTCATGTGTTATAATAATTCTGTGCTTAAAAGCAGGTTGAAACTGAGCATGTGTAACTGACACTGCAGTTTACCTTAGCCAGATTCTGATCTCTGTTGTCAAAGGACAAATGACAATCGTAAAACAATAAAATAAGGTCGAAAGGGTAACAAAACGTTTGCTTATGTGGTGGAATTGGGCTGCATTTTCTCTGCAGTGTCTTTCAGAGGTGCATGATTTATATCTGTTATAAGACCATTTTGAAGAAGGAAAAGTGCTAAAGTGCCTGCTACAGTAAACAACACATCAAAGGAAAATTCTGGATGTAAGTAGTGAATCTTTGTTTGTTGATCAATCTTCTAGATCGCTCCCTGTGATCACTGTATTTGGCCCTCTTAAATAAAGTCTGTCTAGTTGTGTTTCAAAGTTTTCTTCAACACCTATCATGCAGTCTATCGGGCCAGTTAGTTCAACTTGTCCAACTTTAAATTACTTCCCTCCCCTCATCCTTGAGTGTCTCCAATACTTTATCCCCTGTAATTGGGAATTTTGCAAGTTTACCAGGTCACCTAAACTTGACCAGAAGGTGAAGGGTGCAGTCAGTGGCTGTGAACAACTCATCTCTCGTACTCTTGAAAAGCACTTAAAGGTCCTGTGATCGGAATCGGCCTGTGGCAGTAGAAGGGACAGCAAGGGAAGGAGTCGGTGACATTAAACTGGGACAGGCTGACCTTTATTTCTTCAGTCCAGTTGTGCCTGGACACTGGGCCACGACAAGAGAAATATAAGAATTGCACATCTACTTTGGCCTAGATCGAACATCTCAGAGACTTGGAAGTTGCAAAATGGTGCAGAGCATGGCAACCCCGCATGCAGTTCCAGAAGAGGATTGTTCTATAGTTCTCATCTATGGTGTGATTTGATGGATAGCGTGCACGACAATCAATTGACTGCGCACATATCTCTGTAATAAGCTCACCAGGAAGGCTGGCTCCATCCAGGGGGTGGAATTGAATATGCTGGAGATGGTCTTGGAGGGGAGGAAGCTCCTCAAACTGCGGAGCATCTTCTAGAGTTTAGAAGGATGAGGGGGCACCTCATTGAAACATCGGATAGAGAAAGGCCTGGTAAGAGTGGATGTGGAAAGGATGTTTCCACCAGTGGGAGAGTCTGGGACCAGAGGCCATAGGCTCAGAATAAAAGGACATACCATCAGAATGGAAATGAGGAAGAACTTTGTTAGTCAGAGAGTGGTGAATTTGTGGAATTTGTTGCCACAGATGGCTGTGGAGGCCATCAATAGGTATTTTTAGGATGGGGATCGAAAGATTTTAGATTAGTGTGGGTGTCAAGGGTTATATGGCGAAGGCAGGGAAAGATAGATCAGCCATAATTAATTGGTGGAGTAGACTTGATGGATTGAATGGCCTCATTCTGCTCCTAGAACTTATGAAGATGAATCGTGCAGCCGAGGGATGGTCTTGGGGATTTGTTGATCATTCAGCAACAACAAATAAATACAAGGTTAGGTCTACATCATAATAAGCCACAAGTTTGGGAAAAATCAGTTTCATTTTGGGTTGGAACGAAAACAAAGCATTCTAATATCAATGACTTCAAGGATCCACACAGTAGGCTGCTCTGGAAGGTTAGATCACATGGGATCTAGGAGAGATGGTTGACAGGATAGAGAATTAGGTTCATGGAAAGATGTAGAGGGCCATGGTGGAGGGTTGTTTATCAGACTGGAGACCTGTGACTAGTGGTGTACCTCAAGGATCGGTGCCGAGCTCATTGGCGTTTGTGATTTATATCAAAGATTTGGATAAGGACATGCAAGGCATGATTAGTAAGTTAGCAGATTGAACACTAAAGTGCATGGTATTGTAAATAGTGAACATGGTTATTAAAGGTCACAGCAGGATCTTGATCAGTTGTGCAAGTGAACTGAGGAATGGACTTTTAAGCAGATAAATGCGAGTTGTTGAATGTTGGATAGTCTAACTAGGGCAGGACCATCACAGTTTGTGGCAAGGCTCTGGGAAATGTTGTAGAACAGATGATCTCGGAGTACAGGAACATAGTTTCTTGAAAGTGGCGTCACAGGTAGGTAAGGTGGTCAGGAAAGCTTTCAACTCATTGGCCTTCGTTCATCAGGGTTTTGAGTTTAGAGGTCGGGATGTTATGTTACAGCTGTACAAGGCACAGGTGAGGCCACATTATGTTCAGTTTTGCGGCATGTTGGTCGGCATGAGCACATTGGGCCGAAGGGCCAGTTTCCATGCTGTATGAATCTGTGACTCTATAGGATCAATTTTCTTAACCTGTTCAAATATAAAGTACAATCAGCAATCAGTTTGAAATTAAAAGGACAGCTTTGCAAACAAACGGTGTTGAGTACAGAGTGCAGTCTCCTGGCCCACTGCACAAGGTTGTTTGAGTGATATGTTTTGTAAATTAACATGAGCCATTCTCATCGGCATCAGCCAAACATAACACAATGGGACATATTTAATAGGCCTTAAAACAAGCCAGCCGACAACAGCAGTAAAGGTATTTACCACCAATATGATCAAGGAAGCTTCCAGACTAGATTTATTTTGTCAATTAGCACATCATACACAAAGGACAAAGGACAAAGGACATTTATTGTCACATACACCATTTCTGGTGGAGTGAAATTTGAGTTGCCATTTGCAGCACACCAATAAAAGCAAGACACCACATTAAAGAAGAATTTAACATAAAACATAAAAACATCCCCCCACAATGGTTCCCCCTGTAAGGGGAGGCAACACAGTTCAGTCCTCATCCTCTTGTTCACCCCATTTGAGGCCCCCACAGTCGCCACAACGGCAGCCCGATGTTTCAGGCCCTCTGGCTAGATGAGGGGGCTCTGGCATCGGGAGAACATTCTTCTGGAACGGCCGCTTGCTGCCAGAGACCGCGGTTCCCGAAGTCCACGGGCCGCGGTGGTTGGAGCTCCGACACTGGCGATCTCGGCGAGAGATCCCAGGCTCCGCAGTTTTTCAAATTCAGCGTCGCCGTGGCTGGAAGCTCCGCAACGACAGCTCCGCGATGTTGGGAGTCTGTGGTCTCAGCACTCCGGAGTCCACCGCACGGCGACCTGGGCAAGGCATTGCCCGCTCCGCCATGGTGCCCCAGTGCTGCGCCGCCACCGAAGCCGAAATTCTGGCCGGTCCCGGCAGGAAACGCCGCTCCAGTCCCATTGGTACTCCGCGAAGAAGGGGCGAAGATCCAGCTCGGAGAAAAGCCACATCTCCCGACCAGGTAGGGACTGAGAAATGCAGTTTCCACCTCCCCCCCCCCCCCCAACCCCCACATGAAAAATATTAGACCTACAAACAAAACTTTTTTTAACATACTAAAAAATAAAAGAAGGGTGAAAGGACGGACAGCTGCAGGCTGGGCAGCCGTACTCCATGACACCCCCTTGTTAAAATAGCATCATAAGCATACAGTATTAGTTGGTCTATCAATGATTTTGATATTTGTGTACTCAGGGAGTCAACCCACACTGATTTTGTCCCTCTGAGTTACTATAGAATTTTTTGTCTATCTTTGGTTTAAACCAGCCTCTGGAGTTCCTTCCTACACGTTCCTACTGATTTTAAGTGTGTTTCTCAGATGTTTCTCGACCATCCATGTGAATTATTTTGTCTGGTGGTGGAATTACTACAGCAAAACTGTTTCAACATTCATAAGGTCATTTCAATCATGGCTGATTTATCTCACCCTGCTAACCCCATTCTCCTGCCTTCTCCCCATAAACCCTGACACTTGTACTAATCAAGAACCTATCCACAGCGCATCTCTGCCTTAAAATCATCCACCGACTTGGTCACTGCAACCTTCAGAAATGTTGCCTCGTCCCCACACGCCTCCCAGGAGGCTGCGGAGAGGCCCGGCAGTGAAGGCTGCCTAGGCCAATTGAGCCTATTGGTGGTGGGGCCTTGGCAGTGGCGGTTGTGCCTTGGCAACAGTGGTGTGGACTCGTGTCTGATGGAGCCTCGTGGGTCGACCTGAGGGAGCGGGGGAACCACCGTGAGGGGGGAGAACAATGGAGGACCCCGTGTGACGAGACTGCCGTGAGGGGAGGAGGGGGAAGAACAAAGTTGGGGAGGGGGTGGAAAAAAGGAGGAGCCAGCGTCACATGTGGCGACTATTTACATACTTTGGGTTTGCAAACAAAGAATTTCACTGTGACTCAGCACATTTGACAATAAGGTATTCCTTTGCATTCCATTCTGTTACCATGTGCTCCTATTGTTTATATGTTCATATCCTAAGGATCATTAGTTAGACGCAAAATATATTGAAGAAGCATCTCGAGCCGAAACGTCACCTGTTCCTTTTCTCCAGAGATGCTGTGTGACCCGCCGAGTTGCTCCAGCTATTTCAGTCTATCTTGCAGTTTCTGCATACAAAGTACACAAAGAGTCACCACAAAGGCCGACAAAGTTACAAAAAGTACTTGTCCCTTCTTCATCCCCCAGACCAGGACCCTCTATGTTCTCGAGGATGTGGCCCGCCCATCTCGGCTCAACCTTGTCCTCGAGGCTCCGTCCTGGGCCTGACTTGGCTTTGAGGCTTCGACTAGGCCACTAGGGGCGCCGCATTGATGGCAGCCTCTGCCTACAGTCTGTCTGTTTTTCTTTTTTTTTTTAATTTTTAGTCATGTGTGGCACGGGGTAGGGTAAGGGGGAAACCGTTTCCCAGTCACTTTCTGGCAAGGATGTGACTATTCACTGAGTCACGTCCTCGCCCACCTCCACCCCCTCGCCCCCCTCCCCCCACCTGGATTGGATCGGCCTTTCCTGCCGGGGAACCGGACCAGAGCTTCAGCAGCGGCGTTGCAGCGCTGGATACATCGTGGAACAGGCAATTGCTTACCTGGATCGCCGTTGAAGCTCCGGAGTGTTGGGCCTGCTGCTTTAACATCAGAGCTGTGGTTCGTAGAGTTTCCAGCACGGGCGGTGCTGACTTCAACATAGCGGAGTCTTGGGGCCCTTTGCCGAGAGCCGCCAGTGTTGAATATCCGCCCAGTGGACTTCGGGATCCGCGGACTCCGGTTGGAGGTGGCCGATTAGGATGTCCAAGCCATTGAGGGTGTCCTCCAATCCTAACGTCGAACTTCCATCACCCCAGCGAGCGGGCCTGAACATCGGGCTGCCCGTAGCGTTGACAGCGGTGGTTCTGGAGACCCCCGACCACGGGAGGACAATGGACGGGGATGACTGAATTTTGGAGCCTTCCCTCACAATGGTGATGTGTGTGTTAAAGACTATCGTGTTCTGTACTCTTTATTATTTGTATGGCTGTATGACGACCACACATTTCACTGTACCAATTGGTACATGTGACAAATAAATGTATCTTGTATCTTGTCTCTGATCCTCGGATCAACTCAACCTTCGTGCACCGACCTGACCCCCGGGCCTTCGACCAATAGCTCCGCTTCCGCCTGTCCGCAGGTCGCGGTGCCCAAGAGGCCAGTCCTCCCCCTTTGTGGCATTATGCCACGGGCTTAGATGGGATGGAATTAGTCAAGTGGGTTCAGAGAAGTTTCCTCAGTCATGGCACTGTGGCGTAGCAGTAGAGAGAGCCCGAGATTAGGGTTCGATCACCACTACGGGTGTTTATCTGTATAGAATGTGTACGTTCCCTCCGTGACTTGCATTGGTTTCCTCTGAGAACTACAGTTTCCTCCCGCACTCCAAAGACACAGGATTGTAGGTTAATTTGCTTGGTATAAATGTAAATTGTCCATAGTATGTGTAGGATAGTGCGGGAATTGCTGGTCAGTGCGGACTCGGTGGGCCGAAGGGCCTGGTTCTGCACTGTACCTCTAAACTAAACTAAACTATCTATGACTCCTCACTCATTCTCCCAGATGGTCTTAAGTTCATCAACCCAGAGATCCAGTTGCGTGTATCAGTCGGTCAGGAGCAGCAACTGGACACAATTCCCGCCGGTGTAGTCCTCAGGGATATTGGAAGTTTCCCTGCCTTCCCTAACTTCTGAACTGGATTAAGACCAAGCAAAACTTGCAAAAAGGTGTCTGCAATGCCATTCAATACCAAACTGCTCCTAAGCGTCTCTTAAGATTTCTACAATGACGCTGCCCTCCTAGTTCCAATTATTTTAACGCCTCCTTCACCACATTCCTCTGCAACCATCATGTGGTCCATGCTATGAATAATGATGAAAGGAGAACTTCAAGAATTTGCATTTATCTCAGTACTAAGTAGGCCATCTGCAGAGGTGCTCTCACCTACAGTGCATTGTCAACAAAGCATCCAAAATCATCAGCACTCCCCTCCCATCAATAGAATCACTCAATCTCAAACGGTCCATGTCAAGGGTGAAGAAAATCATTTCTGATCCCTCCCACCCAGCTCACCACATCTTCCACCTGCTGCCCTCAGGGAGGCGCTACAGCTCACTGCCTGCCAAAACATCACGATTTAAAAACAGTTTCTATCCATATGCAATTCGAACTCTGAACACAAAGCCACCTCGTGCATGTACTGTATACTGTATGTTGTTTGTGTTTCATGTTATGTTTGACAGGAATCAGCCTATTAGAAACATAGAAACATAGAAATTAGGTGCAGGAGTAGGCCATTCGGCCCTTCAAGCCTGCACCGCCATTCAATATGATCATGGCTGATCATCCAACTCAGTATCCCGTACCTGCCTTCTCTCCATACCCCCTGATCCCCTTAGCCACAAGGGCCACATCTAACTCCCTCTTAAATATAGCCAATGAACTGGCCTCAACTACCCTCTGTGGCAGAGAGTTCCAGAGATTCACCACTCTCTGCGTGAAAAAAGTTCTTCTCATCTCGGTTTTAAAGGATTTCCCCTTTATCCTTAAGCTGTGACCCCTTGTCATGGACTTCCCTAACATCGGGAACAATCTTCCTGCATCTAGCCTGTCCAACCCCTTAAGAATTTTGTAATTTTCTATAAGATCCCCTCTCAATCTTCTAAATTCTAGAGAGTATAAAACAAGTCTATCCAGTCTTTCTTCATAAGACAGTCCTGACATCCCAGGAATCAGTCTGGTGAACCGTCTCTGCACTCCCTCTATGGCAATAATGTCCTTCCTATTGTGTAACATCCTGTACTGAATATGAATTCCACCAGCTTGACTGTGTGGTCATTAAATAATCTGAAACTGAAATCTGAAATGTGCCCAAAACCAGGTGAAAATATAATGTTTTGAAGGATTTGAAGTTGGGAGGTCCAATGCTTGGGTGCGTTCTGAGCAGTGAAGAGATGACGGCCAATGGTGAACCAAAGAAGTGCACAAACGTCATGAGAGGAATAGATCTGGTAGACGCACAGAGCCTCTTGTCCAGAGTAGGGGAGTCGAGAACCAGAGGACATAGGTTTTAGCTGAGGGGGGGGGAAGATTTAACAGGAACCTGAGGGGTTAGTTTTTCACACAAAGTAGGAATGTTACAACATTTTGAGATTTTGGGATTTTAAAAATCAAGCCTGTAATTTATCCCATTAGATAAAGCATAAAAATGTACTTTAATTTGACACCTAATTCATTTTCATATCTTCAGTATTAAAAACATTATGGACATTTTCATACTCGGAAATTAGCACCTTGTTCCCTATTGCTTTTCCATTGACTTAACACAAAAGCCGTGATCGAGGACAGTCAAAAGCCCATAACCTTCTTAAAAGTTAAGAGAACTGAATGAAATTTTCAGTTATTATAGATTGAAGCATTCTGAAACAAATGTGAAACATCTTACTTGAATGACCTGAAATTAAAGCATATAATTAGTTAGTTACCTAATTGTAGCTAATTACAAAATTGACCGTTGTGACGGAAATAGTAATAAACACCAAGACTGCCTTGAAAATCAAAAGTGTGATATTCTCAAGGACAGAACTTTATCCGTAACAGACAGGTAAATAAATTAGAATTTCTAGCAAAAGACCAAGTCTTTATGGAGAAGATCAGTTGCTAGCTGGTATATTGGCATATCATAATCAGTAGCATCATCAGATTGCTCAGATTATAACCAATAAGCAACTCTGTACACCTTGTTTTTCCTCAACTTTTTAATTTGGGGCATTGTAAACTACAAGTTTTTGCACTTCAAACCACGCATGACATGCCTTTCTGCCCACTACTTTCCCATTAAGAATGTCCTGTATTTGGAGATTTGGAGTAGCCCAAATTCGGATAATCTCTGCGAATGCTGTCTAAATCTGTATCTTTTGCTGGGCATTTGGATTGACAATTTTGCATTTCGTCTTCGGAGACTTCTGTTTAAAATATAAGGGGAAAAAAACCCACTGAACAGCATTAACTGAAACAAGTTATAATTTGCAGTTTTAGGAAAAAAGGTGGAAATGATAAAGTTAAACGCTAAAACAAATAGTAAATACCCAACAAAAAAATCATTTTCACCAGTTTCACCAAATCGAGGACATTCATCTAATCGATTAAATTCATCTAAATTCAATTACTAGATCTAAACATCTATCCATTTCTTAAGAAAAGGCTAACATTTTTAAATAGCCTAAGTATCCAAATAACAAATAACAACTGATCCCATTCACACAAGAATTCCCAATACAACATGATTTTTAAATGTCACTTTGTCATGAATTTATATGCCATTGGAAAGAATTTAATGTTTAATTCCCAGAAAATTAATCCAGAAACATCCACTCTCAAGATAATCAAAATCATTATTTTTTGCACAATACATCTGACTAAAACTGTACTGTGGATGTTTAGTATGAAAATATTGATCATGGATAGACAATAACACAAAATAGAAATGATTTAGATGTTCTTATGACATGATTATGCAAAAAAATAATGTATTCGATTATCTTGAGAGTGGGTGTTTCTGGAATTTAATCAATTGGAATGTTGCAGTTGCCATACATTTAAAGCCCATATCGGCAGGTAAGCCATGGCCGATTAGTATGGGGGCTTAAATAACATTTTCACATCTTAAGATTGAAATGAAGCCATACCAAAAAGCAAGATAATATGTTAAGTAAATGACATGCTTGCATAGTTCGCGAACATAGTTGCAGAATAAGGGGGGGCTCTTTTAAAACTGAGATGAGGAAGAACTTCTTCACCCAGAGGGTGGTTAATTTATGGAATTCACTGCCCCAGGGAGCAGTGGAAGCAGAAACTTTAAATATATTTAAGACTAAAATAGATGGTTTTTTAGCTGCCAAGGGGATAAGGGGCTACGGGGAGAGGGCAGGGATATGGACCTAGGTATGGTTAGTATAGTAAGACCTGAGTGATCTCCTGGACAAGTGTCGATCGCCTAGATTGGGGTCGGAGAGGAATTTCCCGGATTTTTTTCCCGAATTGGACCTGGGTTTTTATCCGTTTTTTTGCCTCCCCCAGGAGATCACGAGGTTCTTGGGGTGGAGAGGGGTGATAGCGGTATAAAGGGGAGGGTAGTGTCTTGTGTTCTGTGTCTTGTGTCTACTGTTTGTGGGTAAGTGTGTCTGTTTAGTGTTCAGCCATGAGCGAATGGCGGTGCGGGCTCGATGGACCTGGTGGTCTGCTCTCGCACCTACTTTCTATGTTTCTATGTTTCTATGTTTCTATGCCTTTTGTTTTGTTCTGATATTGCGACCCGTGATGTTGAAGGCATTGAAGGCGTTTTTAGTCACATTTAACTTCAATCCAGCAATTAAATCGTCCAGCAATTTTTTTTAAACGGGAAAGGTAGCGCGAACGATTTTTCTTCATCAGCTAGCAGCCCGAGGAAATCCCTCTCCGTCAACCAATACAAACCTGCATTTTAATCCCCCCCCCACCACCCAAAGCCTCCGGAATCACATGCACAGGCAGTGGCAGATCTTTAGCGTCGCTGATGGTAGGTTTTGTAACAACGCTACACAAAGTGTGGTGGTGTATGGATTGAGCTGCTGGAAGGGGTAGTTGAGACAGGTACTATCGCAATGTTCCAGAAACATTTAGACAGGCCCCTCGATAGGAAAGGTTCAGAGGGATATGGGACAAATGCAGGCAGGTGGGATTGGTGTAGATGGGACATGTGGCCGGTGTGGGCAGGTTGGGCTGAAGGGCCTGTTTCCACACTGTATGAATCTGTGATTCTCTGATTGTGACTTCCAAGAAACAAGAGTTGGAGGAATGCTGTGATCTTAGAGGCTAGAATTGGAAAGGCTGGAAAGATTTATAGGGATAGGGAGGCGCAAGACCATGGGGATATTTGGAACCAAGGATGAATATGTTAAAAAAAGCACAACTGTATTGAGACACCAGTGAAAGTTAGCATGTATAATGGAGGTAGGTCTCATAAGGTCATAAGAGATAGGAGTAGAATTAGGCCATTTGGCCCATCAAGTCTACTCCGTCATTGAATCATGGCTGATCTATCTTTCCCTCCTAATCCCATTCCCATGCCTTCTCCATATAACCTCTGATACCTGTTCTAATCAAGAATCTATCTATCTCTGCCTTAAAAACTATCCACTGACTTGGCCTCCACAGCCTTCTGTGGCAAAGAATTCCACAGATTCACCACCCTCTGATGACAGAAATTTCTCCTCATCTCCTTCCAAAAAGAGCGCCCTTTAATTCTAGAATAACTTAAAACTCACCTCAATCATTACTTAGTTTAGTTTAGAAGTACAGAGCGGAAACAGGCCCTTCGGCCCACCGGGTCCATGCCGACCAACGATCCCTGCATTTTAACACTGTCCTACACACACTAGGGACAATTTTTACATTTACCAAGCCAATTAACCGACATACCTGTACGTATTTGGAGTTACTGCTGAGAGGTAATCCAGCAATTACACAAATTTCTCTTCACGAATGATCCTGTCATGATATTGCTTCATGCAACCTCTGTGGAACATTTTTGGAAACGTATAAAATATTTTTTTGCAGGAACAACAGGGATTGCTGTTGCTGAGAAGACCATTGTGCAGAGTCCTCCAGCACAAATGGATCCTCCTGCACTACAGCCAAGTTTTTCAGAGGAATATGTTCAGAATTAGAAACTACTTTTTCACTTGGGCAGTGTGTGAATTTAACTTCCACTTGAACAGAGAAGAGAACCTTAACTATCTCACTTATAATTCCTGTGTGGGCTGACTACATATCTCCCAGTTAAAAAAATGCCACAGATTTAAAATTGTTTAGTTTCAGTTTAGTTTATTGTCACGTCAACCGAGGTACAGTGAAAAGCTTTTAGTTGCCTGCTAACCAGTCAGCAGAAAGACAATACATGATTACATTCGATCCATTTACAATGGATATATACATGATAAGGGAATAAAGTTTAGCACAAGGTAAAGCCAGCAAAGTCCATTCAAGGGCAGTCCAAGGGTCACCAAAGAGGTAGATAGTAGTTCAACTGCACTCTGGTTGTGGTAGGATGATTCAGTTGCCTGATAACAGCTGGGAAGGAACAGTCCCTAAATCTGAAGGTGTGGGTTTTCAAACTACTATACCTTTTGCCCGATGGGAGAGGAGAGAAGAGGGAGTGGCCAGGGTGCGATGTCTTTGATTATGCTGCTGGCCTTGCCGAGGCGGTGTGAGGTATAGATGGAGTCAATAGAAGGAAAGTTGGTTTTTGTGATGGACTGGGCTGCGTCCACAATTTATTGCAATTCTGGCAGTCTTGGATCGAGCTGTTCCCAATCCAAGCTGATAAAATGCTGTCAATGGTGCATCTTTAGAAGTTGGTGAGAGTTGTAGGGGCATGCCTAACGTTCTAAGCCTTCCAAGGAAGTAGAGGCTTAGAAAGGTGTATTCTTTTCCATGTGTGTTCTTTTCTGTGTTGTCAAATACCTTCATATTAATTCCTTACCCTAACAACCTCCACCTTTCATCTCTGAAATCTCCTCTCATACAACACTCATCAATCTTCATTTGTTAATCCTGGAATTGGAGGATGTAGCTTCAGATACCACAGCTGGTATTAAGGAAAGGGTGTCACGGAGGCTCAGCATTGGAGTTTGTGCCTTACATCACCAGAGACCCGGGTTCGCGTGCTGTCGGTATGGAGTTTGTATATTCTCCCTGTGACCTGTGTGGGTTTTTTCCCCGAGATCTTCGGTTTTCTCCCACACTCCAAATACCTATATGTTTCTAGGTACATTGGCTTGGTATAGGTGTAAATTGTCCCGAGTGTAGGATAGTGTGGTCACGGTGGGCGCAGCGGTAGAGTTGCTGCCTTACAGCGAATTCCTGACTATGGCTGCTGCCTGTACGGAGTTTGTACATTCTCCCCGTGATCTGTGTGGGTTTTCTCAGAGATCTTCGGTTTCTTCCCACACTCTTCCCACACTACAGGTTTGTAGGTTAATTGGCTTGGTAAAAGTAAATATTGTACCTTGTGTGTGTTACTTTACTTAGACTTAGTTCCTCCCATGCTGTTGAGTACATTGGGCAGTAAGCTTTCGCAATTCTGTTCGGTTATGTGCGACGTCTTCCACCCTCGTTAGGTTTGCGTCCCAGGCTTCCAAATCCTTCTGTAATGTTCGCCTCCATGTGAGTTTTGTTCAGCTTCGTTTCCCTCTTCTGTCAAGTTGGCATTTCATTGCTATCTTAGGTGCATGTTCTGGTGACATTCTGAGTACATGTCCTGTAGATTTCATCCTGCGTACCTCTATGTCCTGGCTGAGAGGCTTTGTTGCAGTTTCCCGGTAGATCTCCTCGTTTGTGATGTGGTCTCTGTAGCTAGACTTCAGGATCTTCCTCAAGCAGTGTTGCTGGAATGCATCCAATGTTGTTTCGCCTTCACATTGATTTTCCATGTCTAGAGGGCTGTAGGGAGGACTACTGACAGGAAGAGTGTGTGTAGGATAGTGTTAATGTGTGGGGATCCCTGGTCAGTGTGGAATTGGTGGGCTGAATGGCCTGTTTCCATGCTATATCCGTAAACTAAAGCTCTTGGTTATGCAATTCTTTCCTGAAATCTCCCCTCACTTTCCTAAATTGAAGCTGCTTAAAAGCTTGCTCTCTGACCAAGCGTTTAGTCAACTCTATTTCTTCTGTCGTGGTTTAGTATCCAATACTGGTTGATATTGCTGCACGGGAGATACTGCTGTATTGAGAGTGGTGCAGCCTGCAAAATTAGCCCATGGCTGAGAATTTATGCAGAGCTTGTATCCTCCAATTAATATAGCACGAACAATCAAATACATTTCTTGTAGCAAGGTTGGTCAAAACAGATTCAGTGTTTAATCATGATGGGCCAACAACCTTTCTCTCAATGCCAGCAAGACAAAGGAGATAGTGGTCGACTTCAGGAAGTGAAGTGGTACACATACCATGTTTGCATTGACAGCACTGAAGTAGAGATGATTGAAAACTTCACATTCCTAGGAGAAAAATCATCAACAACTTCTCCTGGGCCACCCATATTGAAGCAATGAGCAAGAAAGCACACTAACTTCTATTTCCTTCGAAGGCTTGGGAAGTTTGGAATGTCCCCAACAACTCTCACCAACTTCTACAGATGCACCACAGAAAGCATTTTATCGGAATGCATTACAGCTGGGTTTGGGAACAGCTCTGTTGATGGCTAGTGCATGTGCCTTTAACATAGTGACCTCACCACCCTTAACCACTCCCCTTATTAGGTGTATAATTGCATGTTCCCTCCCTGGTGTCTCTCTCTCTAGCTCTGGTGACAGACCACGTACAGCTAGTATAGCAATTATGTGAACAGTTAATAAAAGCTACAGTTAAGACAATGTGTTGTTGAGACTTCTTTACATGGTGTCTCAGCTGTGAGACCCTGCGCCTCCTGTTTGCCGGTTTTCTTTTATTTTATACCCCAGTACCCTTATCCTGTTTCCTTCCCTCGTGCCATGGCAAACTCGTGCCGCAAGCCCGACCCGCTTGTATTTGATGGGGACATTGCCCATCGATGGGATGTCTTCCGACGTGATTTTCAGCATTATGTGACCATCGCCCACCCTGCTGCCACCGCTGAGACGCGTGCTTCTCTGCTCCTCAACTTGGCCGGTCCCGACGCCCTGGAACGGTCCGAGTCGTTTGTGTATGCTGCTGGTGAGAGTGCCCTCGATCCGGTATGTCTCATTGCTAAGTTCACTGCCCTGTGTGATGTTCCCACCAACTCTATTTTGGAGCGTTACAAAATGTTTGGCCGTCGGCAGAGCGCTGACGAGTCCGTCACTAACTACATCGCCGCGTTGAGGCACCTGGCTCGGCGCTGCCGCCTTGATGCCCTGACCCCCGAGCAGCTGACTCGTGATATCCTTGTATACGGCCTCCGCGATACCAAACTGAGAGCAGAACTTCTCAGAATGCCCGAACTTTCTCTGGATGCGGCTCTACACGCTGCACTCATGGCTGAAGCTGTTGCCTCTACCCTGCCACCCGAGGACACTCATGTCGACTTAGCCTCTGCCACCGGCCGCCCAAGAAACATTGCCCCGCGCCGACAACAGGGTCCACCCCCACCCACGTCCGGCGTCGCCCGCCGCTGCCCCAACTGCAACTTTGCTACCCATCAATTCAACGTGTGCCCTGCCCTGGGGAAGACCTGCAATTTCTGCAGAAAGCTAAATCATTTTTCTGCAGCCTGCCGAGCCCGCGGGAATCAAGCCCCCCCTTTTCGGTCAACCTTGCTCAGGCTGATAGTACTGTCTCAGCGCACCTGCCTGATGATCTCACCCTTTCTGATATCAGTTCCTCCGAAGGGGAGGCCAGCGTGTTTTCGCTTCTAGACTCTCATGCTTTGGTTGCTAACCCTTCTGTCCGTGTGACCGTCAATGGTACGACCTTCTCAGCTAAGTTGGACACAGGCGCTTTTGGAAATGTTATGTCAACAAGCCTGTTTCGCAAGATAAGGTCTGGTGAGAAAGTGTCTGCTGCTCACTCCCGCCTGCATGCATATGGGGGAGCCGTACTCGTTCCTGTGGGAAAGACAACTCTGCACTGCAAGGTCCTGGAGGCCTCTCGGCCCCTCACTTTCTACCTGCTAGATTCCGACAACGTGACCCTGCTAGGCGCCCGAGCGTGCCAGGACCTCGGTTTGGTCTCCTTTCATCACGACATCCATCAGGTGCAGACCCTCATGGACCCCCTACGTGAATACCCTGATCGCTTCGATGACAGGCTGGGCAAGCTGCCCAGCTGCTACAAGATTGCTGTCGACTCCAGCATTGAGCCTGTGGTCCGCCCGCCACACCGCGTCTCCTTCGCCATGAAGGACAAGGTGAAGTCTGCGTTACTGAACATGGTCTCCAAGGGCATCCTGAAAGAGGTGAGCGAGCCCACCCGGTGGGTCTCCACCATGGTGGTGGCGGCAAAGAAGGACAAATCTGAGATTCGCATTTGCATCAACCCCAAGGACCTGAACCTGGCAATCAAACGCCCGCACTACCCGATGCGCACAGTAGAGGACGTCGCCGCACAGGTTGGCCCGGCCACTGTCTTTTCGGTCCTCGATGCCAAAAGCTCTTTCTGGCAGATACCGTTAGATGAACGTTCTTCCTACCTGACGACTTTCAGCACGCCTTTCGGAAGATTTCGATTTCTGCGCATGCCATTCGGCATCAACTCTGCCAGTGAGGTGTTCCAGCGGACCATGGAGCAGCTGTTCGCCGGTCTGCCGTGTGCCATCATAGTTGACGACATCCTGGTCTATGGCAAGGACGTGGCCGAACACGACCTGAACCTCCGTAAAGTCCTGGATCGGGCCCGGGACATCAATCTGAAACTTAACCCGAAGAAATGTCGATTCCGCGTTAAAGAAGTCACTTACGTGGGCCACGTCTTTACCGCCTCGGGGCTGAAGCCCGACCCGGAGAAAACTGCTGCCGTCTCTGGAATGTCCCCTCCTACCGATGTGCCCGCTCTGCAGCGTTTCCTGGGCATGGTGAATTACCTGGGGAAGTTTATCCCCGACCTCAGCGAACTGAGTGCGCCCCTGAGGGAGCTCATCAAAAAGGACACTGCCTGGGCTTGGTTCCCGCAACACCAACGCGCCTTTGACGTCCTGAAGTCCCGATTGGTCAGTACCCCCACACTCAAGTTTTTTGACCTACAGCACCCCATTGTTCTCACCTGTGACGCTTCCAAGTTTGGCCTCGGCGCCGCTTGCATGCAGCTCCACGACGGTCAGCAGCTGCCCGTTTCCTATGCGTCCCGCACCATGACCCCTGCCGAGCAGCGCTACGCTCAAATTGAAAAAGAACTCCTTGCTGTGGTATTTGCTTGCTCGAGGTTCAAGGACTACATTCTGGGCAACACCTTCACGATTGAGACCGATCACCAGCCGCTAGTAACCATTCTTAACAAGCCGATCCACGCTGCTTCCTCCAGGCTGCAGCGTATGATGTTGCAGCTGCAACGGTTTACTTTTACCATCGTTTACCGAAAAGGCAAAGACATGTTCGTTGCCGACACACTGTCCCGCGCCCCTCTGCCTTCCTCTGCCCGCCACCCCTACGAGTCGTCGGACCTAATGGTGCTTAATGTCAACTTTGTGCCTTCCAAGCAGATGCAGTCCCTCATCTCCCACACTGCCAAGGATCCTGCCCTGCAGCTACTGTCCGACATCATCATCCAGGGTTGGCCTGAACGCCGCTCCTCCTTGCCGGCCAGTGTAGTCCCATACTTCCTGGTCCGCGATGAGCTCGTCCTGCACGACGGCGTGGTGGTTAAGGGGCACAAGGTCGTAGTGCCCGAGTCACTGAGGGTTGCCTATTTTCAGTCTGCCCACAACGGTCATCCTGGGGCCGAGGCCACTCTGTCCAGCGCCCAGGGCCAGTTCTACTGGCCCAGCATGGCCAACGACATCCGGGAGTGGGTCTCTGCTTGCCCTTCTTGCAACAGCCTGGCTCCACATCAACAACGTCAGCCGCTGCTGCAACAACCTGCCCCTGATCTCCCCTGGACGGCGGTCGCTACTGACATTTTCGAGTGGCGTGGGAAACACTTCCTGGTCCTCGTCGACTCCTATTCCAACTGGTTTGAGGTCGACCAACTCCACTCCCTCTCCTCCTCGGCTGTCATCGGGAGGCTGCGTCGCCACTTTGCCACGTTTGGCTCCCCTGCTCGCCTCCAATCCGACAACGGCAGCCAGTTCACCAGTGCCGAGTTCCAGCGTTTCGCTTCTCAGTGGAACTTTAAACATTTTACCAGCAGCCCGGAGTACCCGCAAAGCAACGGCCTGGCGGAGTGTGCAGTCCGCAGTGCTAAGGGTTTGCTGGAGCACTGTCGGCTGTCCAAGTCGGACTTCCACCTGGCCCTACTTAATCTCCGCAACATCTCCCGCGACCCTGCCCTGGGTTCGCCGGCACAACGACTGCTGTCTCGCAGAACTCGCCCTCCCCTCCCTGTTGCCCAGCAATCCCTTGTTCCCTCTGTTCTCCCCCCTGCTACTGTCCAGGAGCATATCACCACCAAGCATGACTCGCAGAAGCGCTCCCACGACCAGTCCTGCCGCCCCCTGCCGCCCCTGTTTCCCGGCCAGATCGTCCGGATGCAGACTGCCTCTGGCCACTACAAGCTCGCCACGGTGGTCGGTGATGCCGGCTCACCGCGGTCTTACTTGGTGGATCACGACGGGGTCATCTACCGCCGTTCCCGCCAGCATCTGCTGCTCGTTAACGAGCCCCGACCTCCGCCTGCTGTCCCCTTCTCCCCTCCCTTGTCTGATTCCGCTCCTGCCGTTCCGCGGATGCCCAGATCCCTCCCTTCGCCGGTGATTAAGCCACCGTCTCCGCCTCCCAGCCCTCGTTCTCCCTCTACCCCGCCGGCGGGTGGGTCTTCTCCTGCCGCTTCTCCCCCTGTATCCCCGGTTCGCTCGCCTGCCCCGGCCCCGGCTGCTCTTGTTCCTGCAGGGGGAGGAGGTGGCGAGCTTCGCACCCGGTCCGGCAGGCTGGTCAAGCCGCCTGTTCGATACGGGGATTTCGTTTAGCTCTGTAATCATTGTATGCCTGCTTGTAGCGCATGAGACGTGGTCGCCCTGTCACTGTTATATTGCTTTGTTCCAAGAGGAAGGATGTAGATGGCTAGTGCATGTGCCTTTAACATAGTGACCTCACCACCCTTAACCACTCCCCTTATTAGGTGTATAATTGCATGTTCCCTCCCTGGTGTCTCTCTCTCTAGCTCTGGTGACAGACCACGTACAGCTAGTATAGCAATTATGTGAACAGTTAATAAAAGCTACAGTTAAGACAATGTGTTGTTGAGACTTCTTTACAAGCTCCATCCAAGACCTCAAGAAATTGCAGCAAATTGCAGCCCAAACCATAACACAAACCAACCTCCCTTCTATTAACTCCATTTGTACCTCATGCTGCCTCGGCAAGGCCAGCAACATAATCAAGAACGAGTCACACCCTGGCCACTCCCTCTTCTCCCCTCTCCCATTGGGCAAAAGGTATGGAAGTGTGAAACGCACACCTCCAGATTCAGGGACAGTTTCTTCCCAGCTGTTATCATCATACGACAATCCGAGAGCAGTCCTCAACCACTATCTACCTCATCGGGGACCCTAGGACTACATTAGATTGGTCTTTACTGGCCTTACCTTGCACTAAATGTTATTCCCTTATCACGTATCTGTGAATGACTTGATTGTAATCATATATTGTCTTTCCCGCTGGCTGGTTAGCACGCAACGAAAACTTTTTGCTGTACCTCGGTACACATGACAATAAACTAAACTGAAACTAAAGCTCACAAAAATGCAACTCTGCTTTCTGTTTTAGAAACTTGCTGCTGAATCTGCAGTCAGGATTTAATCATTGCATTGCTTGGAAATGCAGTGCAGACAGGGTTATACAGATAGCAAAGACTCTCTGCGGGCTTTGCCTCTTTTCAACTCTGAGCTTTGCAGACGAGCTAACCCAAGATATCAATTCGGAACAGCAGTGATTTCTTTCATATAATACAAGAGGAGAAAATTGTTTTTTGGCTTTTGGTAAACTGCCCATATGGATTATTGTGATCCCTGGGCATGCACATCCCATAAACTGAGAGTATGTAGCAATGGGAGAGTAATGACAGAGTGCTGTGTGCACTCATCAGGTAGAACATGAGGTGTGCCTCTCCATAAGTATTGCCAATTTCCCCTGTCTAGTTTCCCTGGTCTCTTGTGTAGGAAGGATCTGCAGATGCTGGCTTAACCCGAAGAGAGACACAAAAAGCTGGAGTAACTCAGCAGGTCGGACAGCATCGAAAGGAATAGGACCCTTCTTCAGACTGAGAGTGAGGGGAAAGGGAAACGAGAGATATCGACAGTGATGTAGAGAGTTATAGAACAAATGAACGAAAGATGTAAAAAAAGTAACAATGATAAATGAAACAGGCCATTGGTAGCTGTGGCCCAGGTGAGAACGAGTACAGAAAATTAGACTCAACAAGTCAACTTTGAAGCTGGTACCACTTGGGTGGGGGAGGGATGGAGAGGGAGGAAATGCAGAAGTTACTTAAAGTTAGAGAAATTAATATTCATACCACTGGGGTGTAAGCTGCCAAAGTGAAATATGAGATGCCGTTCCTCCAATTTGCATTGAGGCAAAGAAGGCTAACGGATAGGTTGAAATGTGAGATTCTGCTGCCTGATCAAAGTAAGTAGTCACATCTCTGCTACGTTGGCTGCACCTAGACGAGGATAGCATGGTTGTGCAGACTAGACACACAATAACCTGTGCGTGGGAGAGATGAAGATGGGGTGGCTGTTGCACACAGCAACCCTACCCTCTGGGCCGCAGGAGCTGGGTTCAAGTGGCACAGTTAGACGTCACGGCTGGAAACTCCCTCAACTGCACTGGATGGCCATGTCTTCCGTCGTGCTTTGACGTGCCCCTTGCACCACAGTGCGCTGCTGAGACAGCTTCATGACCCACGAGCGCTCCAGTGGATTCTCTCTGCCCAATCCGCTGGAACAGACTCCGCATGCTGGGCTGAGTATCTCTGCTATACAGTTTAGAAAAAGGCACAGAATATTATTTATTTACATAGTGACTTTTGCAACCTCAGAATATTACAGCCTGGTAGATAAAGTGTAGAGCATCCCTCCGGTATTGAGAGACACATAGTCGCCAATGTACACACAAGCTCACATAAGCAGTGACGAGCAAATAACCAGGTCATTTCAGGACTTTTAACAGCATTATGAATGATCAGCAATCAATAACGGTCATCCCTGCAGCAGCTGCACACAAATCCGTCTCTCTGCCAAGTTTTTTCCATAAACAATTAAAGACGAAGTCAGACACAAAAAGCTGGAGTAACTCAGTGGGTCAGACAGCATCTCTGGAGAAAAGGTACAGATGACGTTTCGGGTCGAGACCCTTCTTCAGAATGCAACTCTCAGACACCTCCTCCTACCTGTCCTTGGACTATGACCCCATAGATGAGTACCAGGCCATAATCTCACAGACCATTTCTGATGTCATCACTTCCGGCTGCCTGCCCTCCAAAGCCATCAACTTTATCGTTCCCCAGCCTCGGTTTTATATTCTCCTCAAAATCCATAAGCAGAACTGCCCTGGCAGACCCATTGTTTCTGCTTGTTCCAGTCCCACTGAATTAAGCCTCCATAAAAAAAATAATTGATCATGTCCATACTATAGTATTGGCAGCAGTTCTATTTATCCTGACTTATTTTTTTTTAGTGAAGATGTTTACTTACAGTACATCGATTTTGAGCTTTGCATTTTAATTGCAACCATTTCTGGATTTTCTTGTGCTGCGATGTACTCATCGACAGCTTGAGGCCACACTCTAGTAACACATTAGTGTGGCCGTGAATGACTCATTTTTTTGGTTGTCTGCTTGCAGTGGTACAATCATCTAGGCTATTGATTTCTGTGTGTTTGTTTCATTTGTCACAGAGAATGGTTTGTTGGTGACCATTAACCCCAGCATCTATGTGTGAGATTCATCTTCACAGATACTGGTGTATGCAGTAAATTAGCCACTGGGCATTGCATAAACTACTGCAAGATCTAATTAGTGAGTCTAAGGTATCCTGTATCAATACCACATCTGAATTATCTAATGCTGAATTAATTTTGGGCTTTATTAATATTGATTGAGTCTAAAAATCTATTTTGACATATTGTGTTGCTCACATTTAATGACTAGTATTTATATTTTTAGATGCTGGGTGTTGTGCAGACAATTGTTTGAGAAAGCCTTGGGCACAGTATTATAACCACTTAAGAAGTAATGAGATTGCAAGAGTGAATATTCACTAATGAATGAACATTATGTCCAAATTAAAAACTGAATTATCTTCACGTTAACTCTTTAATCTGATGTCTTTTGTGTTAGGAGCATAGTGTAATTACATGAAAATAAAACAGAAACAGCCCTTTATCTTCTATTAGACTATTTTCAGCCATGTCCCCAGTATTGATCATTAAACAAGACGTATCGTTCAGCGGCCTAGTGACGTAGGTTGGGTTGCATGGTGGAGCAGCGGTAGAGTTGCTGATTTACAACATCAGAGACCCGGGTTCGATCCCGACTACGGGTGCTGTCTGTAAGCAATTTGTACGTTCTCCCCGTGACCTGCGTGGGTTTTCCCTGAGATCTCTGGTTTCCTCCCACAATCCAACGACATACAGGTTTGTAGGTTAATTGGCTCAGTATAAATGTAAATTGTCCCTGGTGTGTGTAGGACAGTGTTAATGTGCGGGTGATTGCTTGTCAGCGTGGACTCAGTGGGCCGAAGGGCCTGTTTCCATGCTGTATCACTAAACCAAACTAAACTAAACTAAATATCCAGTTCATGCTCAACGGTCGTCACTAGTTATAAATTACCTTCTTGTCTTTGTTTGCTCATAGTATCTCATTCAGTCTTCTACGATGAGAGTCACCACTGTGATTCACATACTTTGCACAGTTTTAGGTCTTATTCCTCCCCTGCTTTACTGCATACCTTAGCTTTAAAGTTCCTGGATCTCCGCTTTAACCTGTTCTACACAAACTACATTGTACAGTGTAGAAGTGTGAAATGCACTCCTCCAGATTCAGGAACAGTTTCTTCCCAGCTGTTATCAGGTAACTGAATCAACTTGCCACAACCAGAGAGCAGCTTTGAACTACGATCTACCTTATTGGTGACCCTTGGACTTTCCTTGATTGGACCTTGCTGGTTTTGCCTTGCACTAAACATTAATTCCTTTATCATGAACCTATACACTGTAAATGACTCAATTGTAATCATGTATTGTCTTTCTGCTGACTGGATAGCATGCAACAAAAGCTTTTTAATGTACCTTGATACACGTGACAATAAAATAAATCAAACTAAACAACCTCTGTCAAAACTACTTAACTAACTAACTAACTAACTAACTAACTAACTAACTAACTAACTAACTAACTAACTAACTAACTAACTAACTAACTAACTAACTAACTAACTAACTTTCACCTTTCTCTCCACAACTCTCCCCAATCTTATTCAAACCTCCTATCTTTTTTTTAAACAGTTCTTCAAATGAGTTGCATTTTGATCATAACAAATGCTTGGAAATGTTCTGGAGCTCCTCAGGTTTGCTTGATACTTAAAATATCCTATCAGATATTGTTTTCTGAAGAATGCAGAATCCTTTAATAATGCAACATAAGGATACAAAATATGTGCAAGGTATTGGACTGATATATGAAAACTGATTTTATATGACAGAAATATTTCAATTGTCATTAGAAACGGGAATAGTGCCGGAGGATTGGCGTACTGCGCATGTTGTTCCATTGTTTAACAGGGGGTCTAAGATTAAACCTAGCAATTATAGACCTGTTAGTTTGATGTCAGTGGTGGGCAAATTAATGGAAAGGATACTTAGAGATAATATATATAAGCATCTGGATAAACAGGGTCTGGATTAGGTCTGATTTGTGCCTGGAAAGTCATGTTTGACTAATCTTCTTGAATTTTTTGAAGAGGTTACTCAGGAAATTGAAGAGGGTAAAGCAGTGGATGTCTATATGGACTTCAGTAAGGCCTTTGACAAGGTTCCTCATGGAAGGTTGGTTAAGAAGGTTCAATTATTGGGTATTAATGGTGGAGTAGCAAGATGGATTCAACAGTAGCTGAATGGGAGATGCCAGAGAGTAATGGTGGATGGCTGTTTGTCAGGTTGGAGGCCGGTGATTAATGGGGTGCCACAGGGACCTGTGTTGGGTCCACTGTTGTTTGTCATGTACATCAATGATCTGGATGATGGTGTGGTAAATTGGACTGGTAAGTATGCAGATGATACTAGGATAGGTGGTGTTGTGGATAATGAAGTCGATTTTCAAAGTCTACAGAGAGATTTAGGCCATTTGGAAGTGGGCTGAAAGATGGCAGATGGAGTTTAATGCTGATAAGTGTGAGGTGCTACATCTTGGCAGGACAAATCAAAATAGGACGTACATGGTAAATGGTAGTGAATTGAGGAATGCAGTTGAACAGAGGGATCTAGGAATAACTGCACAGTTTCCTGAAGGTGGAATCTCATGTAGATAGGGTGGTAAAGAAAGCTTTTGGTGTGCTGGCCTTTATAAATCAGAGCATTGAGTATAGAAGTTGGGATGTAATGTTAAAATTGTACAAGGCATTGGTGAGGCCAATTCTGGAGTATGGGGTACAATTTTGGTCGCCTAATTATAGGAAGGATGTCAACAAAATAGAGAGAGTACAGAGGAGAGTTACTAGAATGTTGCCTGGGTTTCAGCAACTAAGTTACAGACAAAGGTTGAACAAGTTAGGGCTTTATTCTTTGGAGCGCAGAAGGTTAAGGCGGGACTTGATAGAGGTCTTTAAAATGATGAGAGGGATAGACAGAGTTTACGTGGATAAGCTTTTCCCATTGGGAGTAGGGAAGATTCAAACAAGGGGACATGACTTGAGAATTAAGGGACTGAAGTTTAGCGGGTAACATGAGGGGGAACTTCTTTACTCAGAGAGTGGTAGCTGTGTGGAATGAGCTTCCAGTGGAAGTGGTGGAGGCAGGTTCGATTTTATCATTTAAAAATAAATTGGTAGGTATATGGATGGGAAAGGAATGGAGGGTTATGGTCTGAGTGGTGATAGATGGGACTAGGAGAGAATAAGTGTTCGACACGGACTAGAAGGGCCGAGTTGGCCTGTTTCCGTGCGGTAATTATTATATGGTTATATGGCTATATGAAGAGACCATGGAGTTACCATTGCTGGATGCATATCTGAGCACAATGGGCAGTATACCTGGACTTTCAGGAAGCATTTAAAAAGGTCCCACATATGAGATTAGTGGGCAAAATTAGGGCATATGGTATTGGGGGTAGAGTGCTGACATGGATAGAAAATTGGTTGGCAGACAGGAAACAAAGAATAGGGATTAACGGGCCCATTTCAGAATGGCAGGCAGTGACTAGTGGGGTGCCGCAAGATTTGGATGAAGGGATTCAAAGTAACATTAGCAAATTTGCAGATGACACAAAGCTGGGTGGCAGTGTGAACTGTGGGAAGGATGCTATGAGAATGCAGGGTGACTTGGACAGGTTGGGAGTGTGGGCAGATGCATGGCAGATGAAGTTTAATGTGGATAAATGTGAGGTTCTCCACTTTGGTATAAAAAACAGGAAGGCAAATTATTATCTAAATGGCGTCAAGTTAGGAAAAGGGGAAGTACAACGGGATCTGGGGGTCCTTGTTCATCAGTCTATGAAAGTAAGCATGCAGGTACAACAGGCAGTGAAGAACGCGAATGGCATGTTGGCCTTTATAACATGAGGTGTCAAGTATAGGAGCAAAGAGGTCCTTCTGCAGTTGTACAGAGCCCCAGTGAGACCACACCTGGAGTGTTTTGTGCAGTTTTGGTCCCCTAATTTGAGGTAGGACATTCTCGCTATTGATGGAGTTCAGCGTAGGTTTACAAGGTTAATTCCCGGGATGGCGGGACTGTCATATGCTGAGAGAATGGAGCGGCAGGGCTTGTACACTCTGGAGTTTAGATGGATGAGAGGGGATCTTATTGAAACATATAAGATTGTTAAGGGTTTAGACACACTAGAGGCAGGAAAAATGTTCCCGATGTTGGAGGAGTCCAGAACCAGGGACCACAGTTTAAGAATAAAGGGTAAGCCATTTAGAACGGAGATGAGGAAATACTTTTTCACACAGAGAATTGTGAGTCTGTGGAATTTTCTGCCTCAGAGGGCGTTGGAGGCCAGTTCCCTGGATACTTTCAAGAAAGAGCTAGATGGGGCTCTTAAAGATAGTGGAGTCAGGGGATATGGGGAGAAGGTTTAGGAAGTTTGGTATGTCCCCAACAACTCTCACCAACTTCAACAGATGTGCCATAGAAAGCATTTAATTGGGATCTATCACAGCATGGTTTAGGACCAGCTCCAACCAAGACCGCAAGAATTTGCAGAGAGATGTGGATGAAGCAAACAGAACATCACGCAAACCAGCCTCCCTTCCATTGACTCTATCCACACTTCAAACAGCATCAAGTAAGGCCATCAGCATAATCTAGGACCAGTCTCACCCTGGTCACTCCCCTTTCTTCTCTCTCCCATGAGACAAGAGGTATAGAGGTTTGAAAATACATACCTCCAGATTCAGGGACAGGGTGGAAGATTGCAACCTTCACGAGGTCCGCCCTGTTTCGACTAATGCAATTAACTCAACGTGCACAAACGGAAGATCAAATAGAACAAGTTGTCCAACAACTTTAGGCTGTGCACGCCACATGAAAGAAGAAGAAGAAACTGAGACAGTTTCTTCACAGCTGTTATCAGGCAACTAAACCTTTCTGTCACCAGCACAACTGCAATCCTGACCTCAAATCTACCTCATTGGAGACCTTTGAACTATCTTTAATGGGACGTTATCAGACTTTATCTTATACTAAATGTTGTACGCATTATCCTTTATCTATACACTGTGGATGGCTTGATGATAATAATGTATGTTCTTTTATTTGACCAAATAGCACGCAACAAAAGCTTTTCATTGTAACTTGGTGCCCATAAAATAAAATTTATAAACTAAACTAATAAATAGTTCACCTGCATGAAAGTGATTTATATTTCAATTGGAGGTACACAAAATTGCTGGAGAAACTCAGCGGGTGCAGCAGCATCTATGGAGCGAAGAAAATAGGCGACGTTTCGGGCCGAAACCCTTCTTCAGATTATATTTCAATTGACTCATTTACCCCATTATGGTTTTAACCATATCAAGTTATATTATATTTTTACTTTCCAACTTATTCAAAATATCTAACTATCAACCTGCACTTCATTCCCCTTTCAATCCTGGAATAGTTATCAAAGCTTTGAAGACTGTGTTTCAATGCTCTATGGAAAGACTAGAGATCAGAGATTCACAGTTAACTGTTTGACAGGATTTATGACACACTGATGAAAGGTTTTTGTTACAATGTTATCCCACAAATGCTCCCAAGATACATGATCGTGGTTACCTCAGAAGGCAGTGGAGGCCAATTATCTGGATGCTTTCAAGAGAAAGTTGGATCTTAAAGATAGCGGATATGGGGAGAAGGCAGGAACGGGGTACTGATTGTGGATGATCAGCCATGATCAGATCAGTGAAGGTTACACAAAAAAGCTGGAGAAACTCAGCGGGTGCAGCAGCATCTATGGAGCGAAGGAAATAGGCAACGTTTCGGGCCGAAACCCTTCTTCAGACTGATCGGGGGCGGGGGTGGGTGGGGACAAGAAAGGGAAAAGGAGGAGGAGCCCGAAGGCTGGGGGATGGGAGGAGACAGCAGGGGGGCTGAGGAAGGGGAGGAGACAGCAAGGACTAACAAAATTGGGAGAATTCGATGTTCATGCCCCTGGGATGCAGACTCCCCAAACGGAATATGAGGTGCTGTTCCTCCAATTTCCGGTGCTGCTCGCTGTGGCCATGGAGGAGACCCAGGACAGAGAGGTCGGAGACGGAGTGGGAGGGGGAGTTGAAGTGCTGAGCCACCGGGAGGTCAGCTTGGTTATTGCGGACCGAGCGGAGGTGTTCGGCGAAACGATCGCCCAACCTCCGCTTGGTCTCAGATCAGTGAATGTTGGTGCTGGCTCGAAGGGCTGAATGGTCTACTTCTGCACCTATTGTATTTTGTCTATTGCCTATTGTCTAAGAGCAAGATAGTTATTCTGGCACTGTACGATCAGATCTCCCTCCTGTACACTGACTCATTAAAACCGTGAGTGTTGTCAATACAATCTTGCTGTCAAGCTGGAAAGGGTACAGAGAAGATTTACAAGGATTTTGCCAGGACTAGAGGGTCTGAGCTATAGAGGTTGAATAGGCTGGGACCCTATTACTTGGAGGATTAACATAGAAAATAAAGAAAATAGGTGCAGGAGTAGGCCATTCGGCCCTTCGAGCCTGCACCGCCATTCAATATGATCATGGCTGATCATCCAACTCAGTATCCTGTTCCTGCCTTCTCTCCATTCCCCCTGATCCATTTAGCCGCAAGGGCCATATCTAACTCCCTCTTAAATATAACCAATGAACTGGCCTCAACTATGCCACCTTCTGTGGCAGAGAATTCCAGAGATTCACCACTCTCTGTGTGAAAAAGGTTTTCCTCATCTCGGTCCTAAAAGATTTCCCCCTTATCCTTAAACTGTGACCCCTCGTTCTGGCCTTCCCCAACATCGGGAACAATCTTCCTGCATCTAGCCTGTCCAACCCCTTAAGAATTTTGTACGTTTCTATAAGATCCCCCCTCAACCTTCTAAATTCTAGCGAGTGCAAACCGAGTCTATCCAGTCTTTCTTCATATGAAAGCCCTGACATCCCAGGAATCAGTCTGGTGAACCTTCTCTGTACTCCCTCTATGGCAAGAATGTCTTTCCTCAGATTAGGAGACCAAAACTGTACGCAATACTCCAGGTGTGGTCTCACCAAGACCCTGTAAAACTGCAGTAGAACCTCCCTGCTACTATACTGAAATCCTTTTGCTATGAATGCTAACATACCATTCGCCTTCTTCACTGCCTGCTGGACCTGCATGCCTACTTTTAATGACTGGTGTACCATGACACCCAGGTCTCGTTGCATCTCCCCCTTTCCTATTGGCCACCATTCAGATAATAATCTACTCTCCTGTTTTTGCCACCAAAGTGGATAACCCCACATTTATCCACATTATACTGCATCTGCCATGCATTTGCCCACACCCAGCCTATCCAAGTCACCGTGCAGCCTCCTAGCATCCTCCTCACAGCTAACACTGCCCCCCAGCTTCGTGTCATCCGCAAACTTGGAGATGTTGCATTCAATTCCCTCGTCCAAATCATTAATATATATCGTAAATAGCTGGGGTCCCAGAACTAATCCTTGTGGTACCCCACTAGTCACTGCCTGCCATTGTGAAAAGGACCCGTTTACTCCTACTCTTTGCTTCCTGTCTGCCAGCCAGTTTTCTACCCACATCAATACTGAACCCCCAATACTGTGTGCTTTAAGTTTGTATACTAATCTCTTATGTGGGACCTTGTCGAAAGCATTCTGAAAGTCCAGATATAACACATCCACTGGTTCTCCCTTATCCACTCTACGAGTTACATCCTTGAAAAATTCTATAAGATTCGTCAGACATGATTTACCCTTCATAAATTTATGCTGACTTTGTCCAATGATTTAATCACTTTCCAAATGTGCTGCTATCCCATCCCGGCAGTTTCCCCACTACTGACGTTAGACTAACTGGTCTGTAATTCCCCGTTTTCTCTTTCCCTCCCTTTTTAAAAAGTGGTGTTACATTAGCTACCCTCCAATCCTCAGGAGCTACTCCAGAATCTAAAGAGTTTTGAAAAATTATCACTAATGCATCCACTATTTCTGGGGCTACTTCCTTAAGTACTCTGGGATGCAGCCTATCTGGCCCTGGGGATTTATCGGCCTTTAATCCATTCAATTTACCTAACACCACTTCCCGGCTAACCTGGATTTCACTCAGTTCCTCCATCTCATTTGACCCCCGGACCCCTGCTATTTCCGGCAGGTTATTTATGTCTTCCTTAGTGAAGACAGAACCAAAGTAGTTATTCAATTGGTCTGCCATGTCATTGTTCCCCATGTTCAATTCACCCGTTTCTGACTGCAAGGGACCTACATTTGTTTTAACTTATCTTTTTCTCTTCACATATCTATAAAAGCTTTTGCAGTCAGTTTTTATGTTCCCTGCCAGTTTTCTTTCATAATCTATTTTCCCTTTCCTAATTAAGCCCTTTGTCCTCCTCTGCTGGTCTCTGAATTTCTCCCAGTCCTCTGGTAGGTGCTTTTTCTGGCTAATTTGTACGCTTCATCTTTTGTTTTGATACTATCCCTAATTTCCCTTGTTATCCATGGATGCACTACCTTCCCTGATTTATTTTTTTGCCATACCGGGATGAACAATTGTTGTAATTCATCCATGCAGTCTTTAAATGCCTTCCATTGCATATCCACCGTCAACCTATTAAGAATCAATCGCCAGTCTATCTTGCAACTATGCAACTATGCAACTGGATCCTGGATTTCCTTTCTGAAAGACCCCAGTCTGTGCGGGTGGGGAAGAACACCTCCTCGGTCATCACACTGAGCACCGGCTCCCCTCAGGGCTGTGTCCTGAGTCCGCTGCTCTTTACATTGATGAAACATGACTGTGTCGCCAGGTCCACTACTAATCATATCATCAAATACGCGGATGACACAACAGTAGTGGGCCTCATCCGCAATAACGACGACCAGGCATATAGAGAGGAGGTGGAACAGCTGGTGAGCTGGTGCAGCAGGAACAACCTTCTCCTAAATGTGAACAAAACCAAGGAGATTTTCATCGATTTCAGAAGGAAAATTCAGCCCAGTCACACTCCACTTTGCATCACCAACTTTGCAGTGGAGCAGGTGAAAAGCATCAAGTTCCTGGGGGTGCATATAACGGACACCTTAAACTGGTCCACAAACATTACATCTCTGGCAAAACGGGCACAGCAGCGGTTGTACTTCCTCCGCAGGTTGAGAAGTTTACACCTCCACCCTCCCATCCTCGCCACTTTCTACAGAAGTACAATTGAGTCAGTCATGACCAGCTGCATCTCTATGTGGTGCGGCAGCTGTACAGCTGCGGACTGGAAGTGCCTTCAGAGAGTGGTGAGGACAGCGGAAAAAATCATTGGGACTTCTCTTCCTTCCATCATGGACATGGGGTACAAGCGCTGTCTGATTAGAGCTAAGGGCATTACCAGAGCCCCCACACACCCACAATTTGGACTGTTTATACTGCTTAACTCTGGGAGAAGGTACCGCAGCATGAAGAGCGGGACAACCAGGTTCTGCAACAGCTTCATCCCCCAGGCCATAAGATTACTGAACAATCAACAAAACCGAGGCTAGAACTTTTTAAATATCGACACTTTTAAAAAACTTTTTATATATATTTATTTTACAGAACCATGCACATGAGGCATTTTTATGGACACACCCAGCACTTTTAACTATTACCTGATTTTGGAGAGTAAAATGCAACGAAATTTCATTCAAGGTGCACTGTGTCTAGGTGTATATCTGAATGACAATAAAGTTTTCATCATTCATTCATTCATCTTGGCCAATTCACGTCTCATACCCTCAAAGTTACCTTTCTTTAAGTTCAGGACCCTTGTTTCTGAATTAACGATGTCACTCTCCATCCTAATGAAGAACTAAACCACATGATGGTTACTCTTGCCCAAGGGGCTGCGTACAACAAGACTGCTAACTAACCCTTCCTCATTACTCAATACCCAGTCTAGAATAGCCTGCTCTCTCGTTGGTTCCTCTACATGTTGGTTTAGAAAACTATAACCATATAACCATATAACCATATAACAATTACAGCACAGAAACAGGCCATCTCGACCCTTCTAGTCCGTGCCGAACACATATTCACCCCTAGTCCCATATACCTGCGCTCAGAACATAACCTTCCATTCCCTTCCCGTCCATATAACTATCCAATTTATTTTTAAATGATAAAAACGAACCTGCCTCCACCACCTTCACTGGAAGCTCATTCCACACAGCCACCACTCTCTGAGTAAAGAAGTTCCCCTCATGTTACCCCTAAACTTCTGTCCCTTAATTCTCAAATCATGTCCCCTTGTTTGAATCTTCCCTACTCACAGTGGAAAAAGTCAACTCTGTCTATCCCTCTCATCATTTTAAAGACCTCTATCAAGTCCCCCCTTAACCTTCTGCGCTCCAAAGAATAAAGCCCTAACTTGTTCAACCTTTCTCTGTAACTTAGTTGCTGAAACCCAGGCAACATTCTAGTAAATCTCCTCTGTACTCTCTCTATTTTGTTGACATCCTTCCTATAATTAGGCGACCAAAATTGTACACCATACTCCAAAATTGGCCTCACCAATGCCTTGTACAATTTAAACATTACATCCCAACCTCTATACTCAATGCTCTGATTTATTAAGGCCAGCACACCAAAAGCTTTCTTTACCACCCTATCTACATGAGATTCCACTTTCAGGGAACTGTGCACAGTTATGCCCAGATCCCTCTGTTCACCTGCATTCTTCAATTCCCTACCATTTATCATGTACATCCTATTTTGATTTGTCCTGCCAAGATGTAGCACCTCATACTTATCAGTATTAAACTCTATCTGCCATCTTTCAGCCCACTCTTCCAACTGGCATAAATCTCTCTGTAGACTTTGAAAATCTACATTATCCACAACCCCACCTATCTTAGTATCATCTGCATACTTACTAATCCAATTTACCACACCATCATCCAGATCATTGATGTACATGACAAACAACAGTGGACCTAACACAGATCCCTGTGGCACCCCACTAGTCACTGGCCTCCAACCTGAAAACAACCATCCACCATTACTCTCTGGCATCTCCCATTCAGCCACTGTTGAATCCATCTTGCTACACCTCCATTAATCCCCAACTATTGAACTTTCTTAACCAACCTTCCATGAGGAACCTTGTCAAAGGCCTTACTGAAGTCCATGTATACAACATCCACTGCTTTATCCTCATCAATTTCCCGAGTAACCTCTTCAAAAAATTCAAGAAGATTAGTCAAACATGACCTTCCAGGCACAAATCCATGTTGACTGTTCCTAATCAGACCGTATTTATCCAGATGCTTATATATATTATCTCTAAGTATCCTTTCCATTAATTTGCCCACCACTGCTGTCAAACTAACAGGTCTATAATTGCTAGGTTTACTCTTGGACCCCTTTTTAAACAATGGAACAACATGCGCAGTATGCCAATCCTCCGGCACTATTCCCGTTTCTAATGACATTTGAAATATTTCTGTCATAGACCCTGCTATTTCTACACTAACTTCCCTCAATGTCCTAGGGAATATCCTGTCCGGACCTGGAGACTTATCCACTTTTATATTTCTCAAAAGTGTCAGTACTTCCTCTTCTTTGATCCTCATAGTTTCCATAGCTACTCGACTTGTTTCCCTTACCTCACATAATTCAATATCCTTCTCCTTGGTGAATAATGAAGACAAGAAATTGTTCAATATCTCCCCCATCTCTTTTGGCTCTGCAGATAGCTGTCCACTCTGACTCTCTAATGGACCAACTTTATCCCTCGTTATCCTTTTGCTATTGATATAGCTGTAGAAACCCTTAGGAGTTACTTTCACCATACTTGCCAAAGCAACCTCATATCTTCTTTTAGCTTTTCTAATTTCTTTCTTGAGATTCTTTTTACATTCTTTATACTCCTCAAGCACCTCCTTTACTTCATGCTGCCTATAATTATTGTAGATCTCTCTCTTTTTCTGAACCAAGTGTCCAATTTCCCTTGAAAACCAAGGCTCTTTCCAATTTTTACTATTTCCTTTCAACCGAACAGGGACATAAAGATTCTGTACTCTTAACATTTCACCTTTAAATGTCCTCCATTTCCCTTCCACATCTTTCCCATAAAACAAACTGTCGCAATTTACTCCTTTTAAATCCTTTCGCATCTCATCAAAGTTAGCCTTTCTCCAATCAAAAATCTGAACCCTAGGTCCAGTTCTGACCCTCTCCATAATTATATTGAAACTAATGGTATTGTGATCACTGGTCCCGAACTGTTCCCCAACACATACCTCTGCCACCTGACCCATCTCATTTCCTAACAGGAGGTCCAGCACTGCCCCTTCTCTAGTAGGCACTTCTATGTATTGCTGCAAAAAACTATCCCGCACACATTTTACAAACTCCAACCCATCCAGCCCATTTACAGAATGTGTTTCCCAGTCTATGTGTGGAAAATTGAAATCTCCCACAATCACTACCTTGTGCTTACTACTAATATCTGCATCTCCTTACATATTTGCTCTTCCAATTCTCGCTCCCCATTTGGCGGTCTATAATACACCCCTATAAGTGTTTCTACCCCTTTCCCATTTCTCAGTTCCACCCAAATAGCCTCCCTAGACGAGCCCTCTAATCTATCCTGCCAAAGCACTGCTGTAATATCTTCCCTGATAAGCAATGCAACACCTCCTCCTCTTGCCCCTCCAATTCTATCACACCTGAAGCAACGAAATCCTGGAATATTTAGTTTTCAATCACAGCCCTCCTGCAACCATGTTTCACTGATCGCCACAACATCATACTTCCAGGTGTCAATCCAGGCTCTAAGTTCATCCACCTTTCTTACAATGCTCCTAGCATTAAAATATACACATTTAAGAACGCACCATCTCTTATTCTCTGTTCATTTTATTTTTATTTTTCTTCTCTCTCCCCTACATGTTGGGTCAGAGTGCTACCATTCTCTGCCCCCTGCCTTACACACTGACTGCTAGCTTTCCCATTTAGAGCCCCTCCCCCCAACCACACTAGTTTAAAGTCTCCCCAGTAATCCTTGCCTTTTTGGGTACAGGGACAATAGTGGAGACTTTGAAGCAGGCAGGGTCAGTACATGTTTGAATTATGGGACTGGTTGAAAATGTTTGTGTATACCGGTGCCAGTTATTTGGCACAGAGCTTGAGAGTAGAGGGGGAAACAATGTCCTGGGGATATGGCGTTTAAGCAGTTTCCTTTAGTAGTCTGAAGAAGGGTCTCGACCCAAAACGTCACCAATTATTTTTCTCCGGTGAAGCTGTCTGACCTGCTGAGTTACTCCAGCTTTTTCTGTCTACTCCTTTAGCAAGTGATGGCCTGCAGGCCCTAACTCAGCTGCCAAAAGTCATTACATCCTTTCGTTTAAACCAAAAGTGTCTCTCTTTTTGTTTAATTTTTTTTACGAATCAACTGCTGCCTTTGTAAGGACCTACAGCTTGGCATTCAACAATGTCATCCTCTCCAAACCGATCATCAAATGGAGAAACTGGATCTCTCATCAACCCAATGCATCCCTTGACTTTCTCATTGGCTGACTACAATTTGTTTCACACCACTTCCTCCTCGATAACCATTAACACGACCACCCAAGGCAGTGTGCTCAATCCACTGCTCTACTTTCTCTGTACCCACGACTGTGTAGGCAGGCGCAGTCCAAAACCGTATTTAATTTCACCTAATGATACCACCATTGTTGGACGAATAACTGATAATGATGAGACAGGGTATGGGGGGGAGATTGGTAATCTGAGCGAATAATGTCTGAACAATCTTGCTCTCAATGTTAGCAAGACCAAGGTGCATATTGTTGACTTCAGAAAAAGGAAATCCAAGGAGCCATAAACCAGTCCTCACCGACCAGGCAGAGGTGGAGAGAGTCAGGAACTTCAAATTCCTGGGCCTGCATATCTCTTAAGATCTACCCCGGACCCTGAATATGGATGCAATCATAAAGAAAGCCCATCAACGCCTCTACTTCTTTAAAGTATTGAGGATTTTTGTTGAGGATTTTTGTAGAAGATTGAGATTCATTTTGCAGACAAACACTCTCTTGAACTATTTCAAGTGTACAATAGTGGGCATATTAATTGGTTGCATCAAGGCCTGGTTCGGAAAATCGAACGCCCAGGAATGAAGAAGATGCAAAAAGTGGTGAACATTGGCCAACCATTGGGTAGAAGATACAGGAGCCTGAGGACCATTATCTCCACATTGAAAAATAGTCTCTGGCCATTAACTATCAGGGTGTGGAACAACACTCCCCAAACATGACATTAACCCGATAACAACACCAAACCACTGTGTAAAATTTACAGACTGCACTATTCATAAATTTATTAGTGACAGTAGCAGAGTTAGGCCATTCGACCAATTAGTCCACTCTACCATTCAATCATGGCTGTTCAATCTCTGCCTCCTAACCCCATTCGCCTGCCTTCTCGCCATAACCCCTGACACCCGTACTAATCAAAAATCTATCTATCTCTGCCTTAACAATATCAATTGACTTGGCCTCCACGGCCTTTATGGCAAAGAATTCAAATGAAAACTATGTACTTCAATGGAGTGTGGGAGGAATTATGGTCTGGTTACTTATTACTATTGTGTAATTTACTTTTTAATTTATTGTGTTATGGATTATTGTAAATTTAATTGTTGTGTTATTGCATTAATCAACCTGTGGCAACTCTTTTGTGTACTGTGCATGTTGTCTATACATGAAATTATACACTCCAGACTCTTGACTTTTATGTTTTGCACTAAAGTCTTGTTTTTTGCACAGACGTTTTCTTTTTTATTTTCATTTAGAAATTATAAGAATTGGCCTGGAATTTATATATTTGTGTGTTTGAATCCATAATCGTGTAATGCTACTGTAAGCAAGACTTTCATTAGTGAATTGATTCTCTACACAATGCTTGTAAATATTAAAATTGGCACACATGCCTACCTGCAGATTATACATGTTCATTAAGTGTTCATTTTAGTATTTTGTAAGGTCCTCCAAGAAATGAGAAGGTTTGAATGGATTTGTGCTTCCCAGAATCGTTTCCAGTTTTATAACTATTTGCAAGATCAGCGAACTCATTCCTGGCCAAGGTCTACTACCTCTTAACGACATGGTTGGTATTACGGCAGAGTTGCTGCCTTAAGGGCCTGTCCCACGAGCATGCGTAGCAAGTGCGACCAAACCGGAAGCGGGGGCCACGCGGAGGTCGAGTGATCCCTGTACAGGGCATGTCGCACCAGCATGCGACTGCATGCGGCGAGCGCAACCAAACCGGAAGCGGGGGCAGCGTGGCGGTAGAGTGATCCCGTACGAGTTGACATGAAGTTCGAGCGAAGTCCGCAGGAAGTTCGCGCTAGGCATACGCCGTCAAGACGCTGCGTACGGCGTCGAGATGGTGCGTACGGCCTCAATGCGGCTGCGGACCGGCAAGCCGTTGCCGTGCGGAATTTTTGAACAGTGTCAGTTTTTCAGAGCCCCGCGTGATGTTGGGACCAGCTCCACAAAACTCCATATGGCTCCAGCGATCAAAGTGTGACCGGCCACGCGAAGCCATACAGCTCAAGCGACCACGTTAGGTCGCGCTTGAAACATGCAGTCACATGCTCATGGGACAGGCCCTTTACAGCACTTGCAGCGCTGGAGACCCGGGTTCGATCTTGACTACGGGCGCTGTCTGTACGGAGTTTGCACGTTCTCTCCTTGACAGCGTGGGTTTTCTCTGAGATCTTCAGTTTCCTCCCACACTTCAAAGACATAGAGGTATGTAGATTAATTGGCTTTGTGTATGTATAAACTGTCTCTGGTGTGTGTAGCATAATGTTAATGTGCGGTGATCGTTGGTCGGTGCAGACTCTGTGGGCCAAAGGGCCTGTTTCCGCGCAGAATCTCTAAAACTGTGTTGTTTTACAATGCTTTTATTAAATGTCTGTCAAAGCACCAAAACAGCAAAGTTTTCTTAAAATTGCATTCCTGTGTAAACAATCTAAAGAGCCAAATACTATTCACTGTGACTTTTTTTTAGAAGTTCACAATAATTCTCCCTGAATTGAAACTACTTCCTGTATAGGAAGGAACTGCAAATGTCAGTTTACACTGAAGAAAGGCACAAAGTGCTGGAGCAACTCGGCAGGGACATGCAGCATCTCTGAAGAGAAGGATTGGGTCGAGACCATTCTACAGACTCTTCAGAAGGGTCGGGACCCAAAATGTCACCCATGCAAACTACTCCCATTTCTCATTTCTCATTTTGGGGATTTCTCCAGCACTGGCAGAGGTTAAACAAGTGTCATGTGAGTCGGAGGGATAGCCAAACCCTTTGTTACATAGAATAGCAGAGCACAGAAACGTCTGAGCCCACAATGTCTGTGCTGAACATGATGCCAAGTTAAACTGACCTCATCTGCCCGTATCTGATCCATATCTCTCTAATCCCTGCACTTCCATGTGCCTATCCAAAAGCCTCGTGAATGCCACCACCACCCGTTGCATTGGATTCCAGGCCCCCAGTACTCTATGTAAAAAACTTGCCCCGTATATCTCTGTTAAACTTCCCCCCTCTTAATTTATATCTATGCCCTCTAGTATTGGACAAGGTTCTAACTGTCCATGTATGTGTCAGGTTGGGGGGAGTTCCTCCCGCCACGGGTACCATGCCCCATGGTTGGATAGCCGGCGACTAATCCGTCTCCCCCACCTGGTTTGCCAGGTGAGGAGGGGGCTGTGGACCCCCAGCAGGACCAAAAACAAGGCCTGTCAAAGGGTGGATGAGCTTCCAGCGAGTCAACGGCCATCCACACTTCAGTAGAAGTTGTGATCACTGTTGCATATAGCATTGTAAGGAACGATGATAAAGCACACACAACAAAATCCTATCATTCCAGCGGCGGAAGTCCGCAGGAACTGGAGGACAGAGATGTGTGGTGCGTCCGTCACCGTTCCCATTGGAAACCAGCACCACTGCATCGCTAATGTTTTCAACAATGATAATGATGATGTATGTGTCTCATAATTTTATGTCTCCCCTGTACCTCCAATGTTCCAGGGAAAACAATCCAAGTCTATCAAACCTCTCCACACAGCAGCAGCACTTTAATCCAGGCAGTGTTCTGGTAAAACTCCTCTGCAACCATTCCAAAGCCTTCACATCCTTCCTGCAATGGAGTGGCCAGAACTGCATGCAATACTCCAAATTTTTTGGACAAAACTCTTTGTGAGAATAAAAGTCATAATTCTGCACAGCACATCATCAACACTGGGCTCAAGAGACTGCCTTTTCTCAAACCAATCCAACAATGTGCCATTTAATTAATACTGACAATTAAATATTGACAATTAAAACACCACCAAGGTTAGTGAATAGTAGGTGTAAGAAGCCACCACTATGGGAGTTCCCCACAGATGTGTGCAGTGTTTTACAACCAATATTTTGTTTGATATATTAATACTTTTACTTAAAGACAGTGGGATCAAGGAAAGAGTGTTCACGTTGCGGCCCTGTTTTCACCAATCTTTCCACCGCACACAAGAAGTACAAGAAGTGACAAGATAGACACCATTGCATGCAGATGCCGAGACGTGTGCTCAGCTCTGCCTGGACAACTTCTAATCTTGTGTGTGGCCAGCAGTTGTCTGTCTTTTCACCATTTTTATTTTTATTTTTAGATAGTTAAAGTGTTTTGTTTGGAGGTCTAGACTTTTTTGTGTGGGGGGGGGGGGGGGGGAAAGGGGGAAACTGCCTTTCAGGGTCCCTACCTGGTCGGAGAGGCAGCTTTTCTCCGGGCTGCAGCTTCGACCCGTCCTCGCGGCCTACCAGCGGGCCTGGAGCTGCGTTTCCTGTCGCGGACCGCCCATAACCTCGGCTTCGGCGGCGGCACAGCGCTGGAGCGCTATCGTGGAGCGGGCGATGCCTTGCCTGGGTCGCCGCGCTGGAGCTCCGGTGAGCTGAGACCGCCGAGTAAAACATCGCAGAGCTGCGGGACTGTGGAGCGGCCAGCTGCGGGTGGCGGCGCCGAACTTTACACCGGGACCTTGGGATCTCGCGACGAGATCGCCAGTTGTGGAGCTCCAACTGGCACGGCCTTGTCAGCTTCGGAAGCCGCGGCCTCCAGTACGGAAGCGGCCGTTCCAGGGTTCCCATGCCGCTGTGACGACTCTCCCGACGCCGGAGCAACATCACCCGGCGAGAACATCCAGGAACATCGGGCCTCCGTAGAGGCAACTGTGGAGGCCTCAATAGGCCCGACTATGGGTGAACTGGGGATGGGGACTGGACTTTATGCCTTCCCTCATAATGGGAACCATTGTGGGGGGATGTTCTTTGTGTTTAAGACTCTCATTGGTGTTATGTCTGTATTCTTTTGTGTGCTGCAAAATGGCAAAAAGCATTTCACTAACTACACCTCAGTGTATGTGAATGTGACTAATAAAATACCTTTGATACTTTTGATAACAAGAAGAACGTAAAGACAGTTAAAAAAAAACACTTTTCACACAAAGGGTGGTGGGTGTATGGAACAAGCTGCCCAAGGAGGTGTTTAAGAAACAGGTAGACAGGTACATGGATTGGGCAGGTTTGGAGGGATATGGACCAAATGCGGGCAGGTGGGGCTAATGTTGCTGGGTCATGATGGCAGGTGTGGGCAAATTGGGCTGAAGGGCCTGTTTCCACACTGTATCACAATATGACTCGGTGACTGTGACTTTGACCATAGAGTAAAAAATACAAACATTGTGATCTGAAGTGCAGTTGATTTCCTCCATCAGCTTATCATTGGGCCTTCATAGAGCACTGGCCCTGGTCTCCTGCATAGAAGCACTTGAACACACCCGATAAGGCACAAGGGAATATCTAAGCCTGGCAAGAGAGCTGTTGAACTTGCTAAAGATTGTGGCCATCCCATCCAGTATGTGAGTGAGTAATGCCCCTGTCCCACTTAGGAAACCTGAACAGAAACCTCTGGAGACTTTGGGCCCCACCCAAGGTTTCTGTGCGGTTCCCGGAGCTTGCAGGTGGTTGCCGGAGGTTGCAGGTAGTGGAAGCAGGTAGGGAGACTGACAAAAACCTCCGGGAACCTCCGAGAACCGCACAGAAACCTTGAGTGGGGCACAAAGTTTCCAGAGGTTTCCGTTCAGGTTTCCTAAGTGGGACAGGGGCATAAGAGCAGTGCTGGTCGGTTATAGTCAGGAGAGAGTTACACTGTGAAATATTGGAGAGCAAGAGAACAGCAGTACTTAATGACACCTGCAGGCTGTTTTTCATAGATGCTGGAGGACAGCTCAGAGTAGAGCTGCAGGCATTTTGTTGGTTGATACCATGTTTCACAAATTATATTATTATTTATAAATCTACTCCACTGCAATCTACTATGGACCTTGTATAAGTTGCATTAACGTACTTTGTTTTTCATTATTATTGACTGATTATCTTGTAGTCAGTGATGATTTATCTTATTAGTTTAGTTTAGTTTAGAGACACAGGCCCTTCGGCCCACCGATTCCACGCCGACCAACAATCCCCACACATTAACTCTACCCTGCACACACTAGGGAGAATTTTTTTCACATTTATACCAAGAAAATTAATCTACAAACCTGTACGTCTTTAGAGTGTGGGAGGAAACCAAAGTTCTTGGAGAAAACCCATGTAGGAAGGACATTATTGCCATAGAGGGAGTGCAGAGAAGGTTCACCAGACTGATTCTGGGATGTCAGGACTGTCTTATGAAGAAAGACTGGATAGACTTGGTTTATACTCTCTAGAATTTAGGAGATTGAGAGGGGATCTTATAGAAACTTACAAAATTCTTAAGGGGCAGGACAGGCTAGATGCAGGAAAATTGCTCCCGATGTTGGGGAAGTCCAGGACAAGGGGTCACAGCTTAAGGATAACGGGGAAATCCTTTGAAACCGAGATGAGAAGAACTTTTTTCACACAGAGAGTGGTGAATCTCTGGAACTCTCTGCCGCAGAGGGTAGACGAGGCCAGTTCATTGGCTATATTTAAGAGGGAGTTAGATGTGGCCCTTGTGGCTAAGGGGATCAGAGGGTATGGAGAGAAGGCAGGTACGGGATACTGAGTTGGATGATCAGCCATGATCATATTGAATGGCGGTGCAGGCTCGAAGGGCCGAATGGCCTACTCCTGCACCTAATTTCTATGTTTCTATGTTTCTATGTCACAGGGAGAACGTACAAACCCTGGACTGACAAACACCTGTAGTCAGGATCGAACCCGAGTCTCTTGAGCTGCAAGGCAGCAAATCTACCGCTGCGCCACATTAATTACTGTGTATTTAGTTATTATTTTGTTCTGATAATAAATCTGAAAAGCTGCAGCAAGTAAGAATTTCAGTATTCTATTCCTAGTGCATATGACAATGAAACATTTATGACTCTTGACACTGTTTATATCAGCACTGAATGAAACATCTAACCTCTATACCATCAAGGTTGACATAGATTTATACTATTGACTGGGGTTTGTACTTTGACTCAAGATGTGGAGCAGCCTAATTCCATGACAAGTTTACAGTTTGGACATGAGGTATAAATTGTTATAGTAGGAAATAATGGTTTTCTACAGCAGGCTGGGAGATATTACAATGGCCCATGTCAACATTTAACACATTGCATATTTTATATTCCCGATCTAACTGATTTCCACATGAACCCGTCGGCACTGTAAGGGTTAACGTGTGTCGTGAGCATCTTTAGTTTAGTTTAGTTCAGATATACAGCTCGGAAAAAGGCCCTTCGGCCCACTGAGTCCGTGCCGACCAGTGATCCCCGCACATTAACACTATCCCACACACACTAGGGACAATTTACATTTATACCAGGCCAAATATCCCACAACCCTGTTCGTCTTTGGAGTGTGGGAGGAAACCGTAGATCTCAGAGAAAACCCACGCAGGTCACAAGGAGAACTTACCAACGCTGTACAGACAGCACCCGTAGTTGGGATCAAACCCAGGTACTGGCGTTTTAAGGTGGCAATGCTACTGCTGTGCCACGGTGCTGTCTGAATTCATTTTCTTTTTGAACTCAGAACAAACTCAGGCTGGAGCAGTTACCCAAAACACCAATTGAATTGGCATGTTAATTTAGATGTTGTTCAATAATATATGACTTTTCATGAATTAATCAGTTTATTTATTCATGCGTGTATATATTCATACAATGGTATATGGACACACTGATCTGTTCTGTAGTCATGCCTACTATGTTCTGTTGTGCTGAAGCAAAGCAAGAATTTCACTGTCCTATCAGGGACACATGACAATAAACTCTCTTGAACTTGAACTTGAAATGAATCACTTTTGTGCAGGAAGCCAAGCAGCGTATATAAGGATCATTCATAATTATTTAGTTCAGCTTAGTTTAGTTTAGTGCCCACTGAGTCCGCACCGACCAGCGATCCCCGTACATTAACACTATCCTACATAAACTAGAGACAATTTTACATCTAGACATTTATACTAAGCCAATTAACCTACAAATCTGTATGTCTTTGGAGGGTGGGAAGAAACCAAAGATCTCAGAGAAAACCCACGCTTGTCACGAGGAGAATGTACAAACTCCGTACAGACAGCACCCGTAGTTGGGATCAAACCCAGGTACTTCCGTTGTAAAGCGGCAACTCTACTGCTACGCCATCGTGATGCCCAAATTTAATTTTCTTTTTGAACTCAGAACCTACTGAGGATGAAGCAGTTACCCAAAACACCAATTAACACATTTTAATGCGATTGCTATGAATAGGATTGGCATATTAACTTAGATGTTGTTCAGCATCATATAACTTTTTCATAAATGAATCAGTTTAGTGCAGGAAGCCACACAAGCATATACTGTATGACGGCCAGACTTATGATTATTCATTAAAAAAATCCAATTCAAAGCCTCATTACATTCTTCCATGCACACCAAAATATATTCTGGATAAGGCACATCCATAACACCTGCCCTAGGACGTTTGCGCTCACTGATTGAGACTCCTGTGGAATGATGATGGAGTCATGGAAGGTGAGGCTAAGTTCTACAAGGCAACCCTCAGAATGAAGGATTCCACCAACGAGAATATGCTGGAGCAGGTACAAAACCTGGTAGTTTACTCATGGTCGCTGGACCCAAAGGCTGCAAGATACAAGTCTGATCAACAATGTGAGAAGTTTGTGGGAAGGAATTACAGATGCTGGTTTAATCTATAGAGCCAAATGCTGGAGTAACTCAGCGGGACAGGCAGCATCTCTGGAGAGAAGGAATGGGTGAAGTTTTGGGTCGAGACCTTTCTTCAGACTGAGAGCCAGTTGAAACGGAAATGGGAGAAGTAGATGGTGGTGTAGAGAGATATAGAACAAATGAATAAAAGATATGCAAAAACGTAACGATGACAGAGGAATGTGAAGTGTTGCTGTTTGGGAAGTCTAACATGAGAAGGACCTACACAGTGAACAGTTGGGCTCTGGGGAGTGTTTTAGAGCAGAGATATCTAGGAGTGCAGGTGCGTGGTTCCTTGAAGATGGAGTCGCAGGTAGATAGGGTGGTTAAAGCAATGTTTGGCATATTGGCCTTCACCAGTCAGAGTATTGAGTATAGAAGTTGGGAGATCATGTTGCAGTTGTATAACACATTGGTGGGGGCCCATTTGGAGTATTGTTTTCAGTTCTGGACACTCGGTTATTAATCTGTAATCATCAAGCACCCAATTTTCCATTAACATTACTCCAATAGATTTATTTTCCCTACATTCCCATCAACTGCCCACAGATACTCCCATTCATCTACATACAAAGGCAATTTACAATTTACATATTTTCGGGGTGAGGGAGGAAACCGGAGCTCCTGGAGGAAACCCACACGGTCACAAGGAGAATGTAAAAACACCTGACATACAAAACCAGAGCTCAGGATTGAACCTGGGTCTCTGGAGCTGTGAGGCAACTGCTACTAACTGCACCACGGTGCTGCCTTTTACTTTAAAGGGTAAAATTCAGTTCGAGACTGTTCTACTAAGGAGTCAAGGCGTCATGGAGTCGTTCGGCGAGGAATGCAAATGGGTTGTAATGTATTTACGGTTTAGAGAATTGTCTAAAACAGGTGAGTGTTACAAACGCGGCTGTGAATCTATGCAGAGCACGCACACTTGCAGCAATCTAGCAGATGGCCAATAATTTGATTCTGTTGAAGATGTGTAAGCATTCAAAAGAATAGGATAATCTGCTCGAGGTGCACTTCAACACTCCTGTATGTTTAATGGACTCAGACTGATTCGAATAATGAAGTGCTAACCAATGGGCCAGGGGGGTCATCTCTCAAGAGAATTAGATCTATCTCCTCGTTGGGCAAAGGAGACATCAAGATTTATAAGAGTTAATAAAATTAACATTTAGATATGATCAAATAAAGGCAGAGATTCTTACAGGAGTTCTTTGCCAAGGGCTTAATGCTGATTAAAGCAAATCAATCCCGTACGTGAAATGACTTTTGGTCAATTTTCTGTTGGGAAAATAATGGAATAAGTTGAAGAGTTTGAGGGAAATTATTGTAAATTAAATGAAAAACACAAAGGTATAAAGCTGACCATCTTGGAAAGGTGAAAGGTTTATTTTGTGGCATTCATCAGTAAAGATTTCCTTTTGATGGATTCTTCAATAGTTCAGAAGAGAAAGTGTGATGACTATTTTTCCCCTTTATGGCTGTAAAGTTTTAGTAGCAGTCTGTATATAGTGATTACCACCAGAATTAAAGCACATGCTCACTGGAAAAATGTTGTTCCCATTCCAAAATCAGTGAAGATTCAGATGTTTGTTGAATTAAACACTTGCCAAATTTTCTTTAAGGTTATACAGCTGCAAATTTAAGTTTCAGAATCACTCGTTTCTATATTTAATCCATGACATCAACTGCTTATGAAGATCTGAGAAGAACTAAATCCTTTAAGTATTCCCTGTTTGATATGATCTTGCCTTGGTTACTGTTGCAATGTAGTGAGATGTGAATGCCAGAATGCACATCAAATTTCACAAAGAGTAATAAGGTTAAAATCATACCATTTGTAATACCTGAGTTTTGCCTTCCAAAGACCCACTAGCTTCCTTTCCAATTTGCAATTTTCAGTAAATCATGACAATATCACAAGAAGTTCTCCCAAAAAGGCATCTCAAGTCAAGTTTATCGTAGTGTAATGTTTGCTGGCTTTACCTCACACTAAACGTTATTCCCTTATCATGTATCTATACACTGTAAACAGGGCTGCCAAATCTCACGCATTGAGCGTGAGACTAACGCATTTCATGAAATTCTCACGCTCTCACGCTGATCACAAATTTCTCACACTCAAATTAAAATATATATAAATAAATAAAGTCACGAACAATTCAATTCGCCCAAGGCTTCCAGATGTCCTCCACACTCACCAATGAGAATAATTTTCTGTCGGCGAGTTTCCTGTAAAGAACAAGCAATTTAATAGTAAGATTAAATGAGAACTTACCAGTTTGAAGTTTGATCTTGATTTTATGAGGAGTCACGATGAGAGATTACGTGAAGAAGGGCCGTCCGTCTGCGTGCACGTCAATCTTCAAAGCAGCCGTGTAAAATCACAGATAAAAAGAAGATCTGAGAATAGTAAGATTGAAGAAACTAGAACTTCCATGTGACCTTGATAGTATGAGGGTGGGAGCGGTGGGCACGTAATCGCTCATCGTAACTCCTCATAAAACTAGGATGTTGTCAAGAGCCACGTCCATAGCTCTTGCTGCCGACGTAGATGTAGCCCCGATGGAGTGAGATTTAACCATATGAACGTTCACTCTGTTACCGCCATTACCCCCTTTGATTTGTGTTGACACTTTCTGGTCTGTTCTGAGCCTCTGTGGTTCTCCGTACTCTCAGATAGTGGTGTTAGTATGTTACCACACACACAACCGTAGGTCTTCTGGATATGCCAAGAACTGGATATCCATCCCTGGCATTCCTGGCCTGCTATGTTTATATCAGGTTCCTGATTACGAATGTTATGTTGTTCATATTGGTGGACATGTGGTCCAACCGTAGCTTGCAGTGTCTGGACTCTTTGTCAGCATACCACCTTCAGGGTTAGTTATAGGCGGTCCCCACTGTCAAAATAGGGTTAGTACCACGCTCATATCCCATGTGTCCGTGTACCTTGGTCTTAGAGGTATTAGATTGTAAATGCTCTTCATGAATTTTGTTGTAAAGGGGTGCGTTCCTATCGAACCGTGCCCTGCTTCCGGCATCAGATAGGAGGAGAGTGCGCCTCTGGCACTATAGATTGCACTATAACTTTGTTTATAGTTATACTACAGAGTTGATAGGAAACTCCAAGACAGTCCTATGCCTTGAAAAAGCCTCCTCAGGATCTGCAGACCAACAAGTTAATACGTTCGTGTAGTGGATGGTTACTCCCTGTAACTGGGTTCACTAGGAGGTCCCTGCTCTTGGGTACAGCCATAATTCGCTGGACTATAGTTCCCAAAATTGTTGGGGACCAGGCTTGAGTAGGCCAATCTGGCACTACCAATATGCCTGTGGCTTAGTCGTGCTTGATTTTGGTCAAGCATCGGTTTGTGAGACAAATTTGCAGAAAGTATGCATAAACAATCCTCCCCAATTGAGGGAGAAAGCATCCACTGCCTTACTCCTGGATCCAGCTCGCAGGACACATATTTGGGTAACTGATGGTTTAGTCTAGATGCAAACGGATCAACATCTGGTATGCCAAATCGTGTAGTTATTTCATTAAATACTGTCTGATTCAACATCCATTCTGTGTTGTTATTAAACATTCGTGATCCAGCATCTGTCACCGTGTTATATCTACCTCGTAGATTTCCCAAATATTCCTCTCGATACACCAGTGCCAAATGAGGTTCGACAATCTATCGTAAGATACAGATTTTACACCACCCTTGTTAATGGATATATGCCACCGCAGTGGTGTTATCAATCTGAATTTGAACAAGTACCGGTTGCATATTGCTACAGAAACCTTGAGTCCAAATTGTGCCCCCAACAATTCTGGGTAATTGATTCCATGTGTTGGGGAATTACAGACTCCTGCTCATTCCATCTGCCCCCACAGCTCTAGATTGCGTTGGTGGCTCCCCATCCTTAGCCGCTTGCATAGGTCTGAAGAACCCTCGATGGCTTTCAAGCAAATTTACTTTGAGCTTTCTCACGTTCGTTATCCACCATAGTTATTCAACAATGGCCTCTACTGGCAATCCATAGTTTTGCCAATTTTGCCTGCATGGAATCTGAGTGTTCGTTCCTTTGCTCGCTGTAAATTCTGGTAATGCAAAGGCCCGTACGTACTGCTGGAAATGCGGCTACTATTTGCCAATTACACTCGCTGTTTGCCTGATAGATGGCTAGTATTTGACTATCAGGTCATAGCAGGCTTGATTAATATAGTCGTTTGCCCCTAGGCAAAGTCACCAACATATTTACTGTTTTTGATAGTAAATTCTAGGTAATCAACTACCCTTGTAGGTGTCAATTTTGATTTAACTGGATGGATGAGGTAACCAATTCTATCAAACAGGGTTTTGGTTAGCTTTGACTGATGCTTCTGCCAATTCTTGGTGACTCCAAAATGAAATTGTCCAAATATGCCATTGCTATGTGGTTCTGAGACCTTTGTAGACCCAGAATTGGTTTCCGTAGTTTTGTCAATAGTCTAGGAGCTGATGTCAACCCATTTGGCAGATCCATACCATCCAGTTAAACTTCAAATATCTCCTGTTCTTAGAGAATAGACACCGAATAATATGCATCTTTGAGGTCGATGCATGCCATGTGACCATTTTATAGGAAGCTCCTATAAAACAGTAGTTAACCCATAACAAAATTACTGTTTCTAAAAGTCTATACTGCACAAATGAGTTACACCTGGATGAAGTGACATCCTCCATCTGTCACATGTCCTAAATGGCAATCCTGCCCAAAATACTGGGCCTGCCTCGAAGACAATTCCAGTCCGAGTTCCAAGTCTGCTTGGAACCTGTGTATGTTGTGCAGAAAAATTATCACGTTATTACCTGGTTTTAAAAAAACAGTTCTGAAATTTCTTGTTATTGTCATTTTGAACAAGAACCCAAGAGCAAATTCCCAACATGTAACTGGTCCACAATCCCTTGTTTCAGTAAACCCAGACCCACCTACCTCCATGGCTACCGGTGGTCTTGTGGTAAGCCCAAAGGCCCCTGGTGCGGATTCCTTTTCTCTCCTTGATTGGGAGTTGGACTGGTAGGAAGTGTGGATTCCATGTTTCTCCTGACTGCTTGGGTCTGGTCTGAAACCTCGTCATACTGAGCCTGCCTTGTAGGACAATTCTGGCCATTATTTTGAGTCTGCCTGAAAGACGACTGATCATATTTCCGTGCCCAGCTTTCAAGCTACCTCCGGATTTAGTGAACCGCTTACCTCCTATTGAGATGTGGGGTGTGTTGTCGCCTACTGATGATTTGCTTATTGTCATGCGGATATTCTGCCAACTGCTGGCTCTTGAGGCCGTATGCATGTGCTTCAGAATGTTCATACTTTAAATTTGAGATCAGTTACCTACTGATCATTCACACTCCCCTCCACTGAGAGTGAGGTTTGTAGGCAGCCCTGAAAACAGGTGCTGCCGCAGGCCCCTGAGGACACCTATGCTAACATGGCCCTTCCAGTGGACCTAAATGAGATTCTAGCTTTGGTAAGACTGAAGTCAACCATGAATGTTCCTCTCCTTAGAGCAGGAGACATTTGTGCAGCCCTGAAAACAGGTGCTGCTGCCTGCGGGTTCTCCATAATACCCGGGCTGTCAAGAGCTAGATTCCATCCAGGGAAGCACCCAGTGGAACCTGGATGATTGCAGAAGCACTTATTTTCTGTTTGTTTGTATGGAAGCTTATTATTCCTTTTATGTAAAGCATTTTGGTGTTGACTTAAACAGTGCAATATAAGTAAAACTTACTTACTTCCTTTCTTCTGCTTGTCCCTGGGAAGGTTTCCCCCCCTCTTCTTTGTACTCTGATTCAGAGTGGTTTCTTCCACATGTAGTTCCCCCTCCAATGGGGAAGACATTGGGCAGCCCCATGTGCGAGGCTCCCGGCACCGGCACTCCTGTAGGCCGGGCCGGGCTGGAGCAGATCATTGTTGGAGCAATGTCGGGAAGCGTTGCTCCATGTGGGAGAAGTCGTCCTCAGACGCTCTCCGTTGAGGGAGGGTATCCCTCTTCCCCGGACTCATCTGAGTCAACGGGTTTGTTAGACTTGCGGGTGGTATTACGTCCCGCAGGACAACCACGGAGCTCCTGCTCCCGCGCAAAGTCTCCTGCCGATTCTGCTGTCGGCGCTAATGTCGGGAACAAGACCGTCGCCCGCTATTTGGAATGCTGCGGTCTTCAGCAGCCGACATCCCCGCGGGCTGTCTCCTCGACATCTGGGCTCTGAAAAGAAAACTCAAGCCCGAAAGAAACGCAGGTAAGTGATTCAACTTTCCTTACCTGCTCATCCCGACGGCCTGGGAGGACACAGTGCCTGCCAGTCCGTCATGCGTGTTGCGTTCAGGCGTAATGACGCGAACGCAGACGGACGGCCCTTCTTCACGTAGTCACTCACGTGACTTCGAAGTAAAATTGTATTAGTCTCTTATGCACACTATTTAAAATGGCAAACTGCAGGTGCTGGAAATTCAAAATAAAGTAAAAATTGTTTTTAGGGTGAGTACAAACCATGAGGGAAATATACAAGGTGAATGCATAGTCTTTTTCCCGGGATATGTGATTCAAGAACTAGAGGGCATTGGTTTAAAGCAGGGCTGTTAAACTACTGGCACTATAAGGCAATAGCTCTAATGCTGCACCACTGTGCCGCCCCTAATAGTGAGCAGTATGGAAGGTAAATGCTGATAATAATGTCCGTTGTGTTTTCAAGCTCCTACTGCCAATAGACAATAGACAATAGGTGCAGGAGTAGGCCATTCGGCCCTTCGAGCCAGCACCACCATTCAATGTGATCATATCGGATCATCCACAATCAGTACCCCGTTCCTGCCTTCTCTCCATATCCCTTAACTCCGGTATCCCTAAGAGCTCTATCTAACGCTCTCTTGAAAGCATCCAGAGAACCAGCCTCCACCACCCTCTGAGGCAGAGAATTCCACACACTCACAACTCTCTGTGTGAAAATGTTTTTCCTCATCTCCGTTTTCCGTTCTTCCTCATCTCCATTCTAAATGGCTTACCACTTATTCTTAAACTATGGCTCCTTGTTCTGGACTCCCCCATCATTGGGAACGTTTCCTTTGTCTTTCTTGCTGATAGAGGTCTCCCGTTTGAGAGTTGCTGCCAGAGAAACCGAGGTAAGTAACTGCAACAGATTTGGGCGTGGGCTGCTTTGAACTAAATGATCAAAATGGAATTCTACAGTGTTGTTGGAGCAATCATTCGGAGTGTATTCCATCAAGCTCTGCCTTTGTGCCTTGGAGAAATCGGCCAGGACAAGAAGTATTTGGCCATGAATCACTTACTGCCTCAGTGGTCTAGTTTCTGGTCAATGGTCATCTCCAGCGTATCACTGGCGCAGTGGCGCAGTGGTAGACTTGCTGCCTTACAACGCTTGCAGCGCCGGAGACCCAGGTTCGATCCTGACTACGGGTGCTGTCTGCATGGAGTTTGCACGTTCTCCCCGTGACCGTGTGGGTTTCTCCGAGATCTTCGGTTTCCTCCAACACTACAAAGACTACAGGTTTGTAGGTTAACAGTGTAAATTTGTATGTGTAGGATTGGCTTGGTATAAGTGTAAATTATCCACCAAGTGAATGTGTAGATATTTTAGGATTTGATGTGCTGTGTTAATGCGCGGAGGGAATCGCTGGTTACACATCTTTGTTTCTTTAACCTAAACTTGCATCAACTAGTGTGTAGGAGTTTAGTAATTCCATACAACCACCATTCCCTCATACTGTGAATGAAGCATTTAGATATTTTAGATGAATTTGATGTGCTGTTAAAATAATTTCTGGATTGTTCTCGAATGGCTTATCCATTTACATTTCTGTCTTTTTTTCAGTAATTTTCTGAGCAGAGCACTCAGGAGGAGAAACATGCATCTGAATGTTACATGACTTTAGATCAGAATGATCATCTCAACTGAATCAAATCTTTGGTCATCCACTACATTGCTGTGAATGAGCATGTGCCTTGCATCAATTCATGAGTGCCATTCCCTGCATTTATAACAGTGGCCAGTTCTACACATGTCCTGTAACTCTTCAAAGCATTACAACTTTTTTTTTCTGTGCATTCCCAGTTTTCATAAACTGAACTATGAATCTGGCATCTTAACGTCACTTGATGTGGACTATTTTTCTGAGATGAATGTGAAAAGACATTATCAGAATGGCTTCAAACTGAATTCTTTTTTACTTCATTTCTCAGTCTTCCAAAAGAAGGGTTACTTTGCTGGTCTGCAGTAATGTCCGAAGCCCCAGAGACCCAGGTTCAGCGGGAGTCGGGCTGAGCAACCAAGGAACGTGAATCTGTTACGTTAATCGGGCCTTGTTCTCCTTAGGGGGAAAGCAGCAGAGGAAGCGGACCCCGTTGGACTCCAGCGAAGGAGCCGACAGTAAAGGGGGATAATTTCGGGACCGCACACGCTGCGGGCCGCTGACAGGGAGTTCTGATGCGGTCCGCTGAACAGCTGGCAGCGGACGATGAAATTAAAAAACCAAAACTATTGCCGTTTGTTTTGAAAAAAAAGTACATACAGGTAAGACAAAACTGAGAGGAATCAACTTCCTCCAAAGACAGCAAAAACAAAATGGAAAAAAAAAACGAGGGGGTCAGTATTTTGGCCATCTCCCTTGATTGATGCGACAACGGAGTTTTGAGCTATGATTTACCTTTTGCTCCCTCTTTGAGGCTAGCTAAGGAGGCCAGGGCTGGGCTGGCTTTGGGCAGGCGGACGAGAACAGCAGTATGCCAGGGGAGCAGGATCAGGAAGAGCTACGGGTGTCGTGCGCCACTACATGGCTCCTCCACGCGACCATCTTCCCAAATAAGCCCTGCAGGAGTAGGCCTTTCTAGAGGCAAATCCGCAGGCAGCTGGGTCAGCAGACTTCAGATGTCACCATAGTGTGGGAAACGAGTGTGGCTAAAGGATTAGCCTTCCAACTGGAGGAGGTTTACTAAATAGGTGACAAATGAGGGGGGGGGAGGGGGGGGGAGCGGGGCTCCAAATAACCTGTATAGTGTAGAAAAACCCCATGGCGGCGCTTCACCCTTCGGCCCCACAGCGGGTCCGTGCCAACCAGCAATACACTAACATCATCCAACACACTAGCGATAAATTTAACATTTTTACCAAAGTCAATTAACCTACAAACCTGTACATCTTTGCAGTGTGGGAGCCGTGGGAAAAACTCCCACCGACAGGACTACATGGAAAAAAAATCCATGCAGGTTCCTCACACTACTAATAAGGGTGTTCTACTAACTGCGGGGGGGGGGGGGGGGGGGGGGGGCATTTACACTTGTTGGAGAACGTACAAACTCTGTAAAAACTTGAATTACAGTCAGGATCAAACCCGGCATTTTCTCTGGCGTTGTCAAGCTGAACAGAAAGGCTCTACTAAACGGATCGTAAAACTGAACCATTGGAATTTGTATCGAATATTGTTCACCAAAACTACAAAAGATTAATGCGTGTCAATGTTGAATCACTCTAAGTCAGGAGTATATGATTTTAAAAATCTCTTTTTTTTCACTGCCAGTCTGATCTCCCATACTTGCAGCATTGATATGGAAGAGCTAACTATCTTATACCCATACACTAGGATCATTATAGATACCTAAAAAATTTTACCTGGATATCCCGGTTAGGGCAACTATGGGAGTATAGAGCATTCCCAATGTCTAACCTCAGCCCTAAACAAGCATAATCATGGCATATTTTGGATGATATCCTCATATTAGGGGAAACAAGGAATTAGCTGTGGCAGCAGTTCTAGCTACGAAACAGCTCCCTACAGCTCTGAGGTTCATCCCACGCCCAGATAAACCAGAATTGAAGCCGTTAACTACCATGGATTATCTGGGCTTCAATAACAATTCCATCCATATGACTGTTACTTTGCCAAGGTACTTGGTCCACTATAATCAAATCATGAATGTACCCACTGAAGCTATATCACAATTACAGTGGGGCAGACATATATTTGGCATAGTTTTCAGCCCTATTATCATCACCAATCCTGAAGTTATTAAAAACCGATGCCAGTACTTTAGGCTGGGGGGCAACTAAACTCCCTATCCAGCACAGGTAACAGATGGACCAATCAGAAACATCGTTACTACACACACCGGGGATTTGTTGATCGCCTATTGGGCTAAAAAGCATCGGCATTTCAAATGCAGCACGTACATATGTGGTTACGGATTTCATGGGGAACATATTATGAGGGGATGGTATTAAATCAGCTGCCTATTTGAGCAACAAAGTGGTTCAAACTGCATACTGCTGGGGACAACTTCTCCATATCAGGTGTCAAAAGACCCATTGAATATCATGCTGCAAGCATTTTCAAATCATTAGTGGGTTGAAGCTAAATGGTGGTGGTGGGTCAACCATAAAACACCACGTCACGAGTGTTTCAAAAGACATTTTAACTAAGCTGCCTATTTCCATGGGAAACACCACGTCACGGAGTAAAAAATTCATGATACATTGAATAGATGTCAAAACCCAAAATATCTGCTAAAGGTATTAAGGCAGTTGAAAGCCAGATATCATTTGGTTGCACAAGACGGAATCACCAGTAACCTATGTATGTGACTTAGGAACCAGAGAGGCAGCAGCGATAGATGCCTACACGCTGGAAGGGGGAATTTCTGCTTTGCCTTCCTTCTGCCTCATCAGTCGGGCACTTCGTAATACAGATGGGTTCTGTCTCCGAGATATTGAACGTGCCCGACTGGCCTACACAGCCATGGTTCCCAGTTCATCACGACATGGTGGGCGAGTCACCTATGGATTTCCCTAGTGGACCATGGTTGCTGACTCAACCCAGTATCAGGCATAAGCCACCCATGCCAGAAAAACATGAAACTCCTGGGTGCAGGTTTTGAATAGATCTTACCAGGGACTGGGAGTATCTAAAGGAACCATTACCACCATGTCGGCATCCCTGCGAACAGTCACCAGAGCTAACATGGGGTAAAATACTGCCACGACGCAGGGACAACATACCAAAACTATTACAACTACTGACGTATTGGAGTTCCTGGAACATCTACACCATGACTAAAAGGTGAGTTACAGTGCCGTAAATACAGCATGGAGCGCCTTGTCTGCTTATCTAAAACAGCAGGACAGCAGAGCATGGGATCCCATCCACTGAAGATAAACTTATGAAGGGCAACTATAATAATAAGCCCCAAAAACCCAGGTATACCCATGTATGGGATATCGGTGTGATATTGACATATCTCAGAGAATGGCACCAGCCAGACCCTCAGTCTTGCTCCATCTATGTTAAAAACGCTCATGCTTATGGCTCTTGTATACGCTCACAGAGTCCAGTCACTCCATAAAACTAGACTGGATAACATGGTGATTACCCCAGACGCATCACGTTCATCATTCTAGGTCTGGTAAAAACCTAACTCGCAGGTATATGGGACTAGGCGAGATTATTAGTTCGGCACGGACTAGTAGCGTCGAGATGGCCTGTGTTTTCTGTGCTGCAATTGTTATATGGTTATATGGACCAGGAAGCGCCCTATTCACTGGTGGGATCCGGGCCTACCCACCAGAGTCCAGGGGGAGTGTGGTGACCCATCTACTACAATATATAGGACACAACCCACAATCTTAGAGGGAGAGGAAAGCCTATGGGTCAACCACAGAAACCCCAAGACGGGCGTACTCACTCCAAGGTGGCTCTTGGTACTGAAAAGCTGCCGGGATAATAATACATTTTAATCCCATTCCACTAGGGCAGCATTGATATCAGCGGCTGAACGAATGGACATCCCCTGGTACCATCAGTTGCCTGTAACCTTTATGTTGTTATAATAAGCTGGGAAGACACAACCCAAAATCAAGGAAAGATTTGTACCTAAGCCCAAACCACTAACCTCCATGTCCTCAATGACTCTTATTCAACTTCAGCGAAACATGACCACAGCTCAGCTGGTAGAATCAACCACTGTGCAGAAAGAATATTACAAACTGCAATATTAATTTAAGCTCAGGGGAGCTCTTTATGTTGTTATTATTAACAAATACCTTTCTGTTTCTTGTGAAAGCAGATCCATTGGTTGATTATGATAACACTTCCTCCCTCAAAAACTTCGGCCGTGAGTGAAATAAAAACTGTTACACGGTTTGAAATCACAGACCTTTTGAAGTCTTCACGGAATCACTCACGTGACTCCGAAGTAAAATAATAAGATTAAACGAGTACTTACCAGTATGAAGTTTGATCTGTATTTTATGAGGAGTTACGATGAGGGATTACGTGCCCTCCGCTCCCACCCTCAATATATAGATCAAACTAATAAACTGATGTCTCATGATCTTTACTATCTTACTTCAAATATTGTGTCTATCCTGTGATTTCACACCGCTGCTTCGAAGTATGCCGCACCTGCGCACGGGGCTGGGGTCTTCACGTAATCCCTCATCGTAACTCCTCATAAAATACAGATCAAACTTCATACTGGTAAGTACTCGTTTAATCTTACTATTTTATCATCTATGTTTGTATCATCAATGTTGACTGATCTTGGGAGAAAATATCAAGGCATGTGAACTTGCTCACTAATGAAAGCCTCTGACCATTCACAAAGGTGCATCATTTCTGTTTTCTTTTATACTAATTTTCAGTTTCAGTAGCAGTTTAGTTTGTTGTCACATGTACCGAGGTACAGTGAAAAGCTTTTGTTCCGTGCTATCCAGTCAGTGGAAAGACAATACAAAATTACAATCAAGCCATTTACAGTGTAAGGATACATGATAAGGGAATGACGTTTAGTGCAAGGTAAAGCCATCAAAGGTAATCCAAGGGTCTCCAATGCGGTAGATAATAGAACAGGACTGCGCTCTGGTTGTGGAAGGATGAATCAGTTGCCTGATAAGAGCTGGGAAGAAACAAGGAAGTTTGGCATGTCTCCAATGACTCTTATCAACTTCAGCAAATGCACTGTAGAATCAACACTGTCAGGATGCATCACAGCCTAGTTTGGCAACAGCTCTGCCCAAGACTTCAATAAATTGCAGAGTTGTGGATATAACCTATCATACCGACCAGCGACTCGATCTATACTTCACGCTGCCTTGTGAAAACAACCAACATAATCAAAGAACCTTTTTCACCCTGGTCATGTCCTCTTCTCCTCTCTCCCACCAGTGAGAAGATACAACAGCTTAAAAACACCTACAGGCAGATTTAGTATTATTGTTATTTCTTAGCATGTCATCCCAATATTTTCAGGACTGTGTTCTGTAACATTTCTTTGAGGATGGGAAAGATCCATGTGGAATCCAGGGTTTACTTTCAGATCAAACTCCTTTTATTACAAATTGGTCAACTTGGGAGATGCATGACCTTGGCAAGATGCTCTCCAGTCTGAGGGCAGAAACACAAACTGTTTTTGCTTTTGGCAAAGGAAGGAAGGCAGAGTATCGAAAGGTCTGCAGGACAGAAGGTCATAATCAGTGAGCAGCTGCTAAAAGGAGAAGAGCAAGACTTTTAAAAGTCAGCAGACAGTCATCGAGGCTCATTCAGTTTTACTGCTGCAAGCAGTTGGCATCCTGGAGTGACTGCTCCTGGTATGTGTATCAAGGGGAAAGCAGACAGTCATGGAGTGGCCTGTGGAGGAGTGGCTGGGAGCAGGATAAGTGTGAGGCTTTGGCTCGAGAGGCTTTCTATCTTCGGTTTAAACCAGCATCCTTATGTAGGAAAGAACTGCAGATGTTGGTTTAACCTTTAAACCAAAGATAGGCACAAAATGCTGGAGTAACTCAGCGGGACATGCAGCATCTCTAGATAGAAGGAATAGGTGACGTTTCAGGTCAAGACCCTTCTTCAGACTGAAACGTCATCAATTCCCTCTATCCAGAGATGCTGCTTGTCACATTGAGTTACTCGAGCATTTTGTGTCTATCTGCAGTTCCTTCTTACACAATCTCTTGATCATCTGGGAGACAGGAGGACACAGATAGGAGTTATAGTGAGGTGACACAGCTAGGGTGTGGACCAAAAGTAGATGGGTGACCACTAGGAAAGGAATATGCTGAGAGTGCAGCAGTCCCTTGGGCTCATTGTCCTTGATAACAGGTATGCCCCAATGGATACTGTTGGGGAGTATGACCAGTCAGTGGAGAGCAGTACTGGTCAGGTCTGCTATATTGGTCTGGGCTCTGAGGCACTGCAAGCAAGGGTGAAGAGAGGCAGAGCCTTAGTGATAGGAGACTTGCTAGCTAGGGAGGACAGACAGGAGATTATGGAGAAGCAAAAGAGACTCAAGGATGTTATTTCCCTCCCTGAAGCCAGGGTTCAGGATATCTTTGGTGCACTTGCAGAACACTCTTAAAGGGAGGATGAACAGCTGGAAGTCATAGTGCATGTTGGCACAAATTATATAGATTAAAAAAAGGATGAGGCCCTACAGAGTAAATACAGGGCATAATGGGCTGGTGAAGGAAGTGATGTGTGTGTTTGTGTGTGTTCCACTCTGACAGTCGCTGTTCCAGTTGCCGGTTTTTCAGGCGACTGCCGGTAACTTGACAGTCACCGGCAGTCGCCTGAAAAATCGCCCAAGTGGGACAGGCCCATAAGCAATCCCAATACTACCCGTACGCCTTAACATTCGTCTAATTGTTTCCATTCTCTCTGTCCTCTGTTCATTACAATGAAATTTTTATGCCTTAAATATTGTAATGTAGTTTGAGCCATGCCCCCACACCCCACATAATTCCCAGAAGCTTGGCTGATGCTGTCAGATGAGTCTCCATATCCCTTGCTGCAATCAGAAGGTCAAACACATATTGTAAGACTAGTCTCCTCACCCTCCAGATCTAATGTCTCTACAGCTTTTGCCTTTACTTGATAAAATATCACTAGACTATTGTGAAACTGAAACCTAATTTTCCTGATTCCCATTTAATCATGATGGGATAACAGCACATTTAGAAAGTGGTGAAATCATTGGACAAAGTCAGCATGGATTTACGAAAGGTAAATCGTGTCTGACGAATCTTATAGAATTTTTCGAGGATGTAACTAGTAGCGTGGATAGGGGGAGAACCAGTGGATGTGGTGTATCTGGACTTCCAGAAGGCTTTCGACAAGGTCCCACATAAGAGATTAGTATACAAACTTAAAGCACATGGCATTGGGGGTTCAGTATTGATGTGCATAGAGAACTGGCTGGCAAACAGGAAGCAAAGAGTAGGAGTAAACGGGTCCTTTTCACAATGGCAGGCAGTGACTAGTGGGGTACCGCAAGGCTCAGTACTGGGACCCCAGCTATTTACAATATATATTAATGATCTGGATGAGGGAATTGAAGGCAATATCTCCAAGTTTGCGGATGACACTAAGCTGGGGGGCAGTGTTAGGTGTGAGGAGGATGCTAGGAGACTGCAAGGTGACTTGGATAGGCTGGGTGAGTGGGCAAATGTTTGGCAGATGCAGTTTAATGTGGATAAATGTGAGGTTATCCATTTTGGTGGCAAAAACAGGAAAGCAGATTATTATCTAAACGGTGGCCGATTGGGAAAGGGGAGATGCAGCGAGACCTGGGTGTCATGGTACACCAGTCATTGAAGGTAGGCATGCAGGTGCAGCAGGCAGTAAAGAAAGCGAATGGCATGTTAGCTTTCATAGCAAGAGGATTTGAGTATAGGAGCAGGGAGGTTCTACTGCAGTTGTATAGGGTCTTGGTGAGACCACACCTGGAGTATTGCGTGCAGTTTTGGTCTCCAAATCTGAGGAAGGACATTATTGCCATAGAGGGAGTGCAGAGAAGGTTCACCAGACTGATTCCTGGGATGTCAGGACTGCCTTATGAAGAAAGACTGGATAGACTTGGTTTATACTCTCTAGAGTTTAGGAGATTGAGAGGGGATCTTATAGAAACTTACAAAATTCTTAAGGGGTTGGACAGGCTAGATGCAGGAAGATTGTTCCCGATGTTGGGGAGTCCAGGACAAGGGGTCACAGCTTAAGGATAAGGGGGAAATCCTTTAAAACGAGATGAGGAGAACTTTTTTCACACAGAGAGTGGTGAATCTCTGGAACTCTCTGCCACAGAGGGTAGTTGAGGCCAGTTCATTGGCTATATTTAAGAGGGAGTTAGATGTGGCCCTTGTGGCCAAGGGGATCAGAGGGTATGGAGAGAAGGCAGGTACGGGATACTGAGTTGGATGATCAGCCATGATCATATTAAATGGCGGTGCAGGCTCGAAGGGCCGAATGGCCTACTCCTGCACCTAATTTCTATGTTTCTATGTTTCTATGTCTATCACCTCCAGCCCCATTCTGTAGCTCCTCTGTTTCCAACTATGCAGGCAGGGCTGTCTGAGTGAAATTCACACGGTGCAAAGCCAAGGTGATACAGACACACACCACGATGAACAGGAAGGTTGGCACTGTAATACAGAAGGCTAGTGTACGGTAAGTCCCTTAAAAGGGGGGGGGGGGGGGGGGGGGGTGGAGAGGGGGCGGGGGGAGAGAACGAGGGAGAAGGAATGGAGACAACTTTTAAGAAGTCAGGCAACTTTTAAGAAGCCAGAGATACACGGCGCCAATCAAATCAATAATAAGCAGGACTTTGAAGGTAGTGATTTGGCTCGGTTTGGTTTAGAGATACAAACCGGCCAATCGCCCCACCAAATCCACTCTGACCATCAACCGCTCGTTCACACTCGTTCTCTGTTATCCCACTTCCTCATCCACTCCCTGCATGTTAGAGGCAATTTACAGATGCCAATTAACCTACAAACTAATTATTCTCCAGATTACCCCCCTGATACTTGAATAGTGAACGGATTGGATAGAGTGGATGTGGGGTGGGGGGGGGGGTGATCTAACGCAGGAGTGGAACAGGTCAGAGGCTAGAGTTCATATGGAAGGTGATGACAGCAAGTTCGTAGGCAGGAGCATGGCAGGGCTGTTGGTTTATGTTGCATTTTTAAATGCGAGAGACCTGACGTGTGGCAGATAAACTCGGGCAGAAAATGGTTTGTGCAAGTAGGACTTTATTGCCGTTACAGAAACCTGGCTCGATGTTCCAGTGCAGACAGGACAGGGGGGAGTGCTTTATTACATAAGGTGAATGTCATGGCAATAGTCCAAGATAATGTTACTGATGCCTCGTCCAGTAAGGCTATATGGATGGAGCCGAGAAATAAAAAGGGGATGATCACCTTGTTGGAAGTGCAGTCTTAGGCCCCAAATAGTAAACAGGAATTAGAAGAGCAAATATTCCATGAGATTGCAGACAGCTAGCTGCAAGACTAATAGGTTTTTCATAAAGTGGATTTCAACTAAACTTCCTGCCTCTATCAGAATTCAGTGGTCCCAGAAAATCAACCGAAACATTCTCCAGAGTACTATTCAATTCAATTCAATTCAACTTTAATGTCATCGCACAAATACAAGTATGAGTACAACGAAATGCAGTTTTGCGTCAGTCCGTAGTAGTTGTGCATAAAGAAAAAAAAAAATAAATAAAAAAAGTAAGTGGCCGGAGTTAGTATCCCATGTGGACTTTGCATTTCTTGTCTTCATGGTCTTCAGCGCAAGTACTGGGAATATCTGACAGCATTTGACACAAAAAGCTGGAGTAACTCAGTGGGTCAGGTAGCATCTCTGGAGAAAAGGAATGGGTGAGGTTTCCGATCGATATCCTTCTTCAGACTGTGAGTTCGGGGAAAGGGAAATGGGAGATATAGATGGTGATGCATAGAGATATAGAATCTTTGGCTATATTTGGCTGCATGGTCTATAGCTGGCCAGGTTTAATGCTGCTTCACTAGGTACAGCATTCTGTCCATAATGGATAATTCTATGCTATAATGTCAAAAGCATCACCTTGTGCAACTTCTCCATACCCCTCTTCATGTTGAGTACCTCTCCCCTTCCAAGTCTTAACTCTGTCCACATCTTTTTCCTGCACCTGGGTAATATTGATCTCTTAAATTTTAAAGCATATGCTATCCCCTTTTGTGTAGGAAGGAGCTGCAGATGCTGGTTTAAACCGAAGATAGACACAAAATGCACAAAACAGCGAGACAGGCAGCATCTCAGATTCAGATTCAGATTCAGATTCAGATTCAGATTCAATTTTAATTGTCATTGTCAGTGTACAGTACAGAGACAACAAAATACATTTAGCATCTCCCTGGAAGAGCGACATAGCAAATGATTTGAATAAATAATAATAAGTGTCCGGGGGGGGGGGGGGGGGGGGGTGGTGATTGGCTGTCACCGAAGTGCGTTGTTGAGTAGAGTGACAGCCGCTGGGAAGAAGCTGTTCCTCGACCTGCTGGTTCGGCAACGGAGAGACCTGTAGAAGGGTCTCTGGAGAAGGATCTCGACCCGATACACCATCCATTCCTTCTCTCCAGAGAGGCTGCCTGTCCCGCTGAGTTGCTCGAGCATTTTGTGTCTATCTTTCCTTCCCCTTCAAATTCTCTCACCTTGCACTAGCTTCTCTATTAACTCCACAATCTCAGGATATTTGCGTACACTGTAAAGTTGCGCCTGTCCCACTTAGGCGACTTTTTAGGTGACTGCAGGAGACTATGCAGTCGCCTCATGGTCGCTACATGTTCGCGGGTGGTTGCCGGGCAGTTGCCTTCATGGTCTTGAGGAGTTCCCACATTCTGGGAACTAGTCGCGGCCTCATTATGGTCGTCGCAAATATTTCAACAAGTTGAGCTAAAATTAAGCCGCCATGGAGAGTAGCAAGAATTCTCATGCCGCAGGTGGGTCGCCAGGTGGTCCTAGTGCGTTGCCAGGAGGTCAAAAGTTCTCGTAGGTTCTTGTAGGTTGTAGCCGATGCTGACCGGTGAATTTCATTGGGCCTCATTGGAAAAAAAAACATTAGTAGTAGATTTCAGAACCAAGGATAACCGACCGGCAATGTTAAATGTCCGCCGAGCTTCACAGCCGTGTATCTCTGGCTTCTTAAAAGTTGCCTGGCTTCTTAAAAGTTGTCTCCATTCCTTCTCCCTCTCCTTCTCTCCCCCCCCCCCCCCCTCTCCCCCTCCCCCCCCCCCCCTCTTTTAAGGGACTTATCGTACACTAGCCGTCTGTATTACAGTGCCAACCTTCCTGTTCATCGTGGTGTGTGTCTGTATCACCTTGGCTTTGCACCGTGTGAATTTCACTCAGACAGTACTTGTCCTGTTCCCTGTCTGCATAACGGGCTGGTGAAGGAAGTGATGTGTTTGTGTGTGTGTGTGTGTGTGTTCCACTCTGACAGTCGCCGTTCCAGTTGCCTGTTTTTCAAGCAACATGACAGTCGCCGGCAGTCGCCTGAAAAATCGCCCAAGTGGGACAGGCCCATAAGCAATCCCAATACTACCCGTACGCCTTAACATTCGTCTAATTGCTTCCCTTCTCTCTGTCCTCTGTTCGTTACAATGATATTTTTATGCCTTAAATATTGTAATGTAGTTTGAGCCATGCCCCCACACCCCACAGCATTCACAGAAGCTTGGCTGATGCTGTCAGATGAGTCTCCATATCCCTTGCTGCAATCAGAAGGTCAAACACATATTGTAAGACTAGTCTCCCCACCCTCCAGATCTAATGTCTCTACAGCTTTTGCCTTTACTTGATAAAATATCACTAGACTATTGTGAAACTGGAACCTAATTTTCCTGATTCCCATTTAATCACCTCCAGCCCATTCTGTAGCTCCTATGTTTCCAACTATTCTTAATCAATTTTTATTTTTAATGCCATCAGTGGCGACACCTCCAGAGCCTTCAACTAGATTTCCGACACACCTGATACCTCACTGCTCTCTTTGGTTACAGCTACAGATCTCCCGCAGATCCGATTGTAGACTCACTGGTCTCCGTCTGTTACAGTCTGCTCCCTAGTGTGCCCTTTCTCCGCCATACCATCAGGTTAGTGCAGTTCTGTTAGTCCAGTGCTGCAGCATTAATGTATAGATTTAAATCATTCATGTCGAGATCTAACTCTCTTTATTACAAATTGGCCAACTTGGGAGATACATGTCCTCGGGCATTTGCTCTCCTGTCTTAGGGCAAGTGGTCAAAGAACCAAAGCACACATCACATGTAAGAAAGAACTGCAGGTGCTGGTTTAAATCGAAGGTAGACACAAATACTCAAAACTCAGCGGTTGAGGCAGCATCTCTGGAGAGAGGAATGGGCGACGTTTCGGGTCGAGACCCTTCTTCAGCCTGACAGGCAGCATCTATGGATGGGAGGAATGGCCGATTTTCCGGTTCTCTCTCTCCCCTGATTCTCAGTCTGAAATGTCGCCCATTCCTTCGCTCTGAAGATGCTGCCTCACCCTCTGAGTTACTCCAGCATTTTGTGTCTACCAAAACACACATCACTTTGTATACGGCCACTTATCTACATTTCCCCACCCCTCTCCCGGAGTCCAGGGAGTGGTTGCTGGGCAATATTCAGACTTGGGCTCACTTAAATTCACTGGTCACCAGTCTGGGATAACCAGATTCAATCAGGTTTCAATGAGGCCCCTCGCTCAGACATGCTGACTAACTCCTTCAAGATAGACACAAAATGCTGTAGTAACTCAGCAGGACAGGCAGCATCTCTGGAGAGAAGGAATAGGTAATGTTTTGGGTCAAGACCCTTCTTCAGACTGAGAGTCAGGGGAGAGGGAGACCCAGAATGTCATCCATTCCTTTCATCCAGAGATGCTGCCTATCCCGCTAGTTACTCCAGCATGTTGTGCCTATCTTCGGTGTAAACCAGCATCTGCAGTTCCTTCTTACAACTCATTGTTGCCGTAAGCCGTTGTCCCTTTACACTTGTACACTACTTGTGTACTGATATACGGGTTAATTGTTCTTGCTACTAGCAAGCTTTAATCTATCTGCAAACTGTGCAATCAATTTTTTCCACTGCATCTTAGTATACATGACTAATAAAAGAATACCAATAACTGAGAGGCCAATCTTGTTTAAAAAAACATGTTTTTAATTTTAATTTAATTAAATGTTTATATTAATTGTTTTTAACTTGTCACAAAACACTGGCAAATTTGTCCAAGCTTTCCTTGCATATTATCTTCTGTGCTTGCATTGAGTACGCAATGAGTACACGGTTTCTTGAAACATCATGTGGATAGCCCAACCCGAGAAGGGAACATACTGGACCTTGTGTTGGGAAATTAACCTGGCCAGGTTACCGGTGTTTCAGTGGAACAGCATTTTACGGACAGTGATCACAACTCCACCGCACAATTGGGAGCCCTGCCAACAGTCTTTTCGCTTTTAAAAAATGTTTTAGTGTGTGTTAAAAGTCTGTGTAAATGTTCTCCGGTTTGTTTTAAGTGGGGGGAGGGGGAGCGGGGGAAACTTTTTCTTCAGTTTCTTACCTTGCCGGAGATGCGAGTAATTTTTGGATTGCATTCTCCGGTTGCTCTGCGAAATAGCAATAGACAATAGACAATAGGTGCAGGAGTAGGCCATTTGGCCCTTCGAAATAAACACCGCCATTCAATGTGATCATGGCTGATCATCCCCACCATTGATGGAGCTGGAGGTCTCCTCGGATTCACCTTGGGCCCAACCGCGGGGTGTGGACTTACATCAGAGTCGATCCCTTGCCTGGGATCGCTCCAACGCGGCCTGCGGATTTTACATCGGGAGCTCATAGTCTCGGGAGAAGCTGTGGATGTCGGGAGCTCCAACGTCGCGGAAGGTTCAACCAGCCCAGACACAGTGTTCGATCGCCCAGCTCGGGGGGGAGCTGACATCCCCCCCCGATGCAGGAGCTGATTGCCTCGACTCGGAGGGCCCGCTGCCAACTAAGGGAGTCAAGATCATCACGTCAAGGGGGGGTCGAGACTCCCAACCGCGGGAGAGCAAAGGGAAGAAATTGAACTTTTTTTCACCTTCCATCACAGTGAGGAATGTGGAGGAGTCACTGTGATTGATGTTTATGTTAAAATGCGTTTTGTGTGTTCCCTTGCTTTTTATTTGTATGACTGACTTTGCAAATGAAATTCCTCGTATATGTTGCAAAACAAACTTGGTTAATAAAGTATCGTGTATGGATTTGATTAGTGCGGATGTCAGGGGTTATGGGGAAAATGCAGAAGAGTGGGGTTAGATGGGAGAAATACATCAGCCATGAATGAATGGTCGAGTAGACTTGATTGGCCGAATGACCTAATTTTGCTCCTATCACTTGTGACCTTGAGAGGAGCAATTATGGAAATGGAAGAGAAATACAGTAGTTAAAATATGAAATAATGAGTAAAGGAAAGGAAGATTCTTAGCTCAGAATATCAAGTAGAATCTATTTGGGCAGAGCATGGAAACAGCTTGAAGCGAAAATCATTAATTGAAGTCATTTACAGGACCCCATACAGTAGAGGTGATGAAGGGCAAGTGTAGTTGCATCTAACAAGGGTAATATAATAATCATTAATCTGTGTAAAGACTAGGCAAACCAATGTAGCAGCAATCATGTGGAGGATAAATGTACAGAATTGATGAGAGATGTTTTTTCTTAGATCAGTCTGTAGTAGAAGCACTGAGGGAGCAGACATTATTATATCTGGAATAATGTAGTGAGGAAAGGTTGGTGACCCGATAATTAAGGGGCGTTCAAGGAATAAAGAATATGAGAGTGAGTTAGTAAAGGATCATGTTATTCGACTCTATGAGCTTCTGCAGGCACTCCTGGATGTATATAAAAAGGATTAGCATAACTTAATGTGGTTCTTTTGCAGCCTGAGACTGTTGAACTGATATTATAATAGGCAGAGAAACTAAACAAATGTTTGGCCCTTGCTTTAATAAAGAACCGCATAGATTCAGAACAATGATTCTGGAATGAATGAGAAGCAGAAAGAGATTAGCAATAATAGTAAACTTATAATGCTGGAGTAACTCAGTGGGACAGGCAGCAATGCTGGATAGAAGGAATGGGTGACATTTCGGGACGAGACCTTTCTTCAGTCTGAAGATGGGTTTGGACCTGAAGCGTCACCCATTCCTTCTTTCCAGAGATGCTGCCTGTCCCACTGAATTACCCCAGCATTTTGTGTCTATCTTCGGTTTAAACCAGCATCTGCAGTTCCTGCTTGAACACACCCAATCCCCATAACTGTTTGCATTGGGACATCACAAACTACAGTCCCTTCTTCAGCAACTTACTAAGTATTTAACTGAATGCAATGTCCTCATTCTCCATCAATGACTTCTGCACCAGACATTAATATAAAGTCAGAAAAATGTCAGACAAAACTCGGCAACTATTTCGCTTGTGCATTGTCCACCAACAATGCATTCTCACCCGTATTGTTGTTGCATGCCCGATGTGTATTTATATTGGTATAATTGCCAAACAAGTATAATTATCCAGAATCCGAGTCACTGTCATTTTCTATTTACGTGGCATAATAGCGCAACATTAGCACAACAGATTTAATTATCACCTAAAAAAGAAAGAAATTAGAAGTAAATTGCACTGGTTATGCTATTGCAAGTAAATTAAATTGTAAAAATCAAGTTAACTCTAAAAGAAATGCACATTGATGAACAAGGGATTTGTATTGGAATTGATCGGATATTTGCACAGTAGAATTTTGTAAACTCTAATCTGCATGTGTCTAGTTTCCAGCTGATGATAGCATGTTTTTAGAGATACAGATACAGCACAGAAACAGGCCCTTCGGCCCATCAAGTCCACGCCAACCAACGATCCCCGCAAAATAACACTATTCAACACACACTAGGGACAATTTACACTTATACCAAGCCAATTAACCTGCAAACCTGCACGACTTTGGAGTGTGCGAGGAAACCCCACACAGGTCACGGGGAGAACGTGGAAATGCCGTACAGACGGCATCCGTAGTCGGGATTGAACCCAGGTCTCCGGCACTGCAAGTGCTGTAATAATAATAATAATAATGTTCATTTATATAGCACTTTTCAACAAAACCAGTATTTGAACCAAAGTGCTTTACAGAGATTGATTAAATTAATTGAACAGATCAAACGTCAATAAATCCATACAAAACAAAAAAGAGAAAAAGAAAAAAAGACACAGAACAGTACACTATAGAAATCAACATGAAACGTCCCCCCACAGCAGAATTCACTGTGAGGGAAGGCACTAAAAATATCCAGTTCTCCCCCTCATAGTCTGCCCGAGGTCGGGGCCTATATCTGGCCTCCTCAGCCAACCCGGTGTTTTCAGGCCCTCTTGCCGCGAAGCTGGATCATCGGCGTCTGGTGAACATCCTTCAGCAGCTTGGACTGAAGCGGCCGCTTCCTCCCTGAAGACTGCAATGACCAAAGTTCACAGGCCGCGCCGGCCGGACCTCCGACTAGGCAACAACTCTACCGCTGCGCTACCATGCTACCATTGCTTAATGGGTTGTGGCCACTCCATTCAAATCCATTTAATGGTACAGGTGGAATACCATGCGTAGTGTCAATAGGTGTATCTCGAGGAAGCACCATTATAATTTGATCACAAACTTTATTTCAAAGATGTCCTTTTGATGGAAAATAGTCCAAGGGATTGCAGACTGCCATCGCGTGACATGGTAACAGCAGAATTTACACATTTTCTTTTAATACTACATGTTAGTTAATACATTCTGAATGAATGGTTATGCCCACGTAATGAGAAAAGTTCCTCGAGGAACCATTTTCATACAGTGAAGAGTTTAGTCTTGCTTTCCTGTAGCAGATTTATTATTGAAGATAGACACAAAAAGCTAGATTAACTTAAGGGCCTGTCCCACTTTCATGACCAAATTCATGACTTTTTTTACTCGTGGACATTTTTCATCATGATAGAAAAACGCCCCCGATCTACTTGATGCCACGAATACCTACAACTAGCATCACAGCCTGCTATGACCTACCTACGACCTCCTACGACCTCCTTCGACCTCATGACGACCATGCTGCGAGTATGAGTCAAGGGCAAACTCGGCAGAAGTCGTGAATTAGGTCGTGAAAGTGGGACAGGCCCTTAATTCAGCATCTCTGCAGAAAAGGAATAGATGACGTTTCGGGTCAAGACCCTTCTTCAGCACAGAGCGACACGGTGGCGCAGCGGTAGAGTTGCTGGTCGGTGCGCACTCGATGGGTTGAAGTGCCTGTTTCTGCGCTGTATCTATAAACTAAGCTAAACTAAACTAAACTAAGAAACAGAAGGGTATAAAGAAGTGTCTTGACCCCAAAATGTCACCTATTCCTTTTTCCATAGATGCTGTGACCTGTTGAGTTATTTCAACTTTTTGTGTCTCCCTTCGGTGTAAACCAGCATCTGCAATTCCTTCCTGCAGATTTATTATCCGTCACTGTGAGTGACTAGTATATTAGATGATACCAGGGAAACTTAAATGTTAATTTTTCAATTGGAGACATTTATTTACTGGAAATGTTTTCTAAATTAAAACAGACAGTTTAACACAGAAGGATAATTGATTATAACATGCCCAGATTAAATCTACTTTGAGTTAATGATTTCTGATTTTTGATTTGTAATTTGGATTGAATTGTTCATCCAACATGGGGTACCATCTGAGACTACACAAATAACACTGGGATCTGAGGGGCAACTATTCCATTGAGACGGTGGTGCATAGCTATAATTAGCACATTTGAAAGACAATTAGGCAGGGACGTGGAGAGGAATGAGTTAGTGGGATGTGGGCCAGGCACAGACAAGTAGGACTAGTGCAGGTAGACAACTTCTTGGCATGGATTAGTTGGGCCGAAGGGCCTGTTTCTATTCTACATAGCTCCATGACTATAACTGTGATCACCAGGGAGTGAAGAAACCAGTCTGGTTTCTCCATGATTAATTCCCTGGCCATTTCCAGGACTCAGGATCACAGGAAGACCTCTGCTCAGTCTGCGCGATGGCCTTGAGCATCAATGCCTCTGGCTGTAAATCTCCATTTTAATCCACTTCCCTCAGCTACAGCCTTTGTCCTTTGATGGTTGAAAACTTCAAATTGCTTCCATATTGAAGCAATGACCAAGAAAGCACACCAATGCCTCTACTTCCTTAGAAGTCTAATGGAGTTTGGCATGTCCCCTACAACTCACACCAATTTCTACAGATGCACCATAGAAAGCATTTTATCAGGATGCATCACAGCTTGGTTTGTGAACAGCTCCATCCAAGACCACAAGAAATTGCAGCAAATTGTGGACGCAGCCCAGACCATCACACAAACCAACCTCCCTTCCATTGACTCCATTTATATCTTACTCTGCCTCGGCAAGGCCAGCAGCATAATCAAGGATGAGTCACACCCTGGCCACTCCCTCTTCTCCCCTCTCCCATCGGGCAAAAGGTATAGGTATGAAAACGCACACCTCCAGATTCAGGGACAGTTTCTTCCCAGCTGTTATCAGGCAACTGAATTATCCTACCGCAACCGGAGAGTAGTGCTGAACTACTATCTACCTCATTGATGACCTTGGACTATCCTTGATTGGACTTTGCTGGCGTTACATTGGCACTAAACATTATTCCCTTATCATGTACCTGTGAATGGCTAGATTGCAGTAATGTGTTTAGTTTCGTACTCACCAAAAGCTGTTCACTGTACTTCTGTACATGTGACAATAAACTAAACTAAACTAAACTAAACATCACACTGCTCCCACTAAGCCCAAGATGACTCAAGAAACAGCAGTTCATCTTCTGACTATAAAACATTCCTATCTGTAAATATTTTCACATTTCTCTCCCTGTTGATTCTATCCGAGCAACTTCAGGATATTTATTTCAGTGTCCACCATCTCCAGTGTCCAGCATCATCAGTGGGCTACGACTGGCCAAGCCCTAGGTTAAAATAGATTTAAAAATACGAGTAGCTCACCCCTATTTTAGGTGGATGATTGTAAGATAAATTAATTCGGGTGGTTGATGGTCTGCACAGACTTGAGGAGCTGAAGGACCTGTTTCTGTGTAATATTTCCCTCTGACTCCTCCCTCCACATCACATAGCCGTCTTTGTGTTATCTAACTATTTCACGTGACTGTACGATGATGGACCTTGTCAAAAGCATTACTAAAGTTCATATAGACACCATCCACTGCTAACCTTCATCAATCATCTTTGTCATCTCTTCAAAAGTCAAATTCATGAGATGTGATATCCCATACACATAGCCCTGCTGACTTTCCCTAATATGACCTTGCCTTCCGAAATGCTACTTGATCCTGTCTCTCTGAATTTCCTCCAGTAGCTTTCTCCCCACTGATATTAGGCTCACCAACATATCATTTCCTGCCTAAAATAAAGGTAAAACATTAGCCACTGTCCAGTATCTGAAACAACCTTTGGTGGTGTTTTAGGAGCTCCCAAATCCAGGTTACAGCAAATTCACAGTGAAGCCAAGGTTCTCATAGCTGGCTTCCATTTTTGCAGAAGCCACCAGAGTCAAGTCTATCTATACACAACTAAAACTCTGATCTTGTTATATTCCGGTTTGTGCAGTCTTTCTATTTGCGCAAAAACAGTTCATGATAGCGCTACGATTTTCCACTAGTTCACTCACTGTTCCCCTATGCTACGATTGCACCAAGTTTTGTTCCGATCGGTTGAATGTCGTAAAATTTAGCGAGGTTTAAAAAATCTTATAAACCGCGCATGCGCAGATCGATCTCTTCTCCTGCCGTTCAGCGCCATGCGGATTAGTCTGTTCCCCTGTCATTCACTGGGATGGTCCGCCCCTTCCTGCGCCATCGTGGCTTTACTAAAGCCGAGGGTGGCCGCCGGAGATTTCCAACAGGACACAATTTTCGGGGAGATCCGAAGCAGCCCAGCCCTAAGCAGCCCATTACCAAGCAGCCCAGCATCGGAGACCCAGCATCGGAGACCCTGCCCAGCATCAGAGACCCAGCCCAGCATCGGAGACCCTGCCCAGCGGCGGAGATGTAGTCGATGTCGCCAAACGGAAAGCGGAGACTCTGATCCCGGCGGAGGAGAACGACCAGCGCCCGCTGTAAGTCCCCATCGCACCGCCAATTCCAGCCACTACCCCTCTGGTTCCCCTCGCTGCCTCCACCACCCTCCCCCATGATACCCCCCTTTCGCCCATGGCTCTTGGCCCGTATTTTCTCCAAGCTCAATACCCCCCCCCCACACCCACATACCCCTCTCCCACCACAACAACTCCCCCCCGCCCTTACACCCTCCAACCGCCACAAACCCCCCTGCTCACACCCCCCCCCCCATCTGCCCCCCCAATCTGCCCCCCCCCCCCCCCGCAAACCTCCCACTGCCCCCCGCCCCGCCCCGTCCCCATGCCCACACCCCCCCCTGCTCACACGCCCCCTGCCCACTTACCCCCCCGCCCACACCCCCCTGCCCAACCCCCGTTAACATAGAAAACATCATTGTAAACATGGTACAACTAATGAAAATAGCACGACCTTCTAGCAAAACTGCAAAAAAAAGGCTGATTTAGGCACAAGATCATGAAAAAGGCATTATCTTGGTGAAATCATCATAAAGGGCATGAAAAGGAATGGCATTTATGGCAAAATCCTGGTTCTAGTAATCATGTATTGTTGTTCTGTTGACTGGCTAGCATGCAACAAAAGCTTTTCACTGACATAGGATGAAAGACTGGGCTTGTATTCATTGGAATTTAGAAGGGTGAGAGGGGATGTAATAGAAACATATAAAATTCTTAATGGATTGGACAGGGTAGATGCAAGAAAATTGTTCCCGATTTTGGGGATAGTCCAGAACATGGGGTCCCAGTTTAAGAATAAGGGGTAGGCCATTTAGGACTGATATGAGGAAAAACCTCTTCATCGAGAGAGTTGCGAATCTGTGGAATTCTCTGCCACAGAAGGCAGTGGAGGACAATTTACTGGATGTTTTCAAGAGAGAGTTAGATTTAGCTCTTAGGGCTAAAGGAATAAAGGAACATGGGGAAAAGACAGGAACGGGGTACTGATTTCAGATGATCAGCCATGATCATATGCGGTGCTGGCTCGAAGGGCTGAATGGTCTACTCCTGCACCCATATTTCTATGTTTCTATCTTGGTACATGTGACAGACAATAAACTAAACTAAACTGAAAAAAGTGTTACTCCATGTTGAACAAGTAGGAAATTAAAAAAACAATGCTATTGACATTCACCATATGTTGTGGTTCGAAGTTTGACAATGTTTTAATGTTTGACAATGCTAATTTTCCTATCATTCATATTGAAATGTAATGATTACTTTCATGTCTTGCACAATTTTGCAACCTGAGTGCCAACTTGTCATTTCAGGGATAGATATTTATAGATGAAAGAGCTGAGAGAGAACTTGCCTGACAGACCATCTTCACCCTGCTCAACTCCTTCCTCCTCTGCTCTATTTGTTTTCATTATCGGAAGCTGAGTGATGTGTTCCTTCCCCTGTGCAACCCTCTGCTGCATCATCGCTCAGCACATCACCACCTTACAACAACACTCTCACTGTGAGCATCCCACTGGCATCATCATAAGCCCCCGTCCTGGGCTTCCTCCACTGTCAGTGAGAGGTCCAGCGCAAATTGGAGGAGCAGCACCTCATATTTCGCTTGGGCAGCTTACACCCCAGTGGTATGAATATTGACTTTCTAACTTCAAGTAACCCTTGCTTTCCCTCTCTTCACCATCATTACATTTTATCTCCTTCGCTTTCTCCCAGCTAGCAATGATCTATTCTACACTTCCCTTGATCTACGTCTCTTTTGACATCTTTTGTCTCGTTTTTACATCTCACCCTTCCTTATCTCTATGTGTCCCCCTCCCCTGACTCTCAGTCTGAAGAAGGGTCTCGACCCAGAAACGTTACTCTGTCCACAGATATTGACCGTCCCGCTGAGTTACTCCAGCATTTTCAGTCAATCTTTGGTGTCAACCAGCATCTGCAACCTTCCTTGATCAAGCCAATCTTTATCAGAGACCTCTGTCAGTCTGAAGAAGGGTTTCGGCCCGGAACGTCGCCTATTTCCTTCGCTCCATAGATGCTGCTGCACCCGCTGAGTTTCTCCAGGATTTTTTTGTACCTTCGATCTTCCAGCATCTGCAGTTCCTGCTTGAACACTTTATCAGAGACCTGTCTATCGTATCACAGAGAGGTGATCATTTGGATGTTAAATACCAATTACTTCTGAAACATCTTCAGTATGCTACTAGTTTACCTGATCTCCACAGAGCACCATATCACAGTGTGCAGGCATCAAGAGTCTTCTGAGGGAATTTAACATGATCCTAGTCTACTGTATGTCAATGGAGTGAATATCCTTGCTTGTGATCCAGGTTAATTTAGGTTGCCAATTGTGTACAATCAGTGGCATAATATTGATTAGTACTAAAGTAAATGCAATGAGTCATAGAATCAAACAACATGGAAACAGGCCCTTCAGACCAGCTTGCCGATCCAAACCAAGGTGCTCCATCTACACTAGTCTCACCTGCCCATTTTTGGCCCATATCCCTTTAAACCTTTCCTATCCTTGTACTTGTCCAATTTAACTTCAGAGTCACATGAGTAACTACGTGAAGAACCCGCCAGGACGCATGCGTGTCATATCGCTTCACGCATTGTGAAACGACAGGCGGGGTGGAGCGTTCCCCCGCAGCGGTAATTTTGAAACCGAGACCTCAGGTAAGTGAATTACTCTGCGGTTGTTTTTTGTTTCCCGCGCTGTTTTTTACAGGGGTAAACTGGACAAAAATAGAGTCCACAAGGGCTGCGTCTAAAGCTGGCTGGGGAGGACCGCGGAGTTGCGGGCAGCCAGCAGCAGCTGAAGGCACCAGCATCACCCTGAGTGGGATCAGCTGTGCCCGACTTAGCACCCACGCCGGCCTGATCAACACCACGGCCGGGCGGGAAGACTACACAGAACAGAGCTGTTGACTCTGACAAGTCAAAATGGCAAGCGGGGAGAGCATTCCCCTGCAACGGCAAGTTTTTAAAAACAAAGACCGACAGGCAAGGGAATTACTGCGGTCGTGTTTTGTTTCCCGTGTCTGTTTCTTACAGGGGGGAAACTATGGACAAGAGTCCACAAGGGCTGCACTGGCTGGGAAAAACCGTGGAGGTGCGGGCAGCCAGCAGCAGCTAAAGGCACCAGCATCACCGTGAGTGGGATCAGCTGTGCCCGACTTAGCACCTACACCGGCCAGATCAACACCACGGCTGGGCGGGAAGACTCCACAAAACAGAGCTGTTGACTCTGACAAGTCAAAACGGCAGGCGGAGGGAGCGTTCCCCCGCAGCAGCAAGTTTAAACCGAGACCGGCAGGTAAGGGAATTACTCTGCGGTTGTTTTTTGTTTCCCGGGTTATTTTTCACAGGGGAAACTATGGACAAGAGTCCACAAGGCCTGCACTGGCTGGAAAGAACAGCGCAGTTGTGGGCAGCTAGCAGTGGCTGACGGCACCAGATCACCGTGAGTGGGATCAGCTGTGCCCGACTTGGCACCCGCGCCGGCCAGATCAACACCACGGCCGGGCGGGAAAGCTATACGGAACAGAGCCGTTGACTCTGACAAGTCGGACTGCAAGAAATGCCGCGGGGACTCTGGGAGATGGAGTCTAGTCACCATGGGTTATACAAAATACCCACAGCAGCACCTTACGTAGGGCTGCACAGTGCATCTCCCTCGTCAGAGGGGAGTACTGGGAGTCAATTCTGGGCTGACCCTGAAGAGGGGTTTGCTGAACAAACAACAAGTGTGCAGGGGGTGCAGGAAGGAGAAAGAAGGAGCTCGATGAGGCGGCAAAAACACTGGGGCTCATGAAGGCGACACCAGGAAGGACCTCCTACACTGAAAGACAGTACCCTTACGCACACACCAGCAGAGCAAGACAATCAGAAGCTGGTGAAAGCTCAAAGGCCGGACATACAGGACAGGGTTTTTTTTTAGGCCATGGACCAGACTGGCCTTCGTGGAAAATGCGCAAACCCCAAACCCAGACACCGGCGCCTCAACCTCCTCGAAGACTACACAGGAAGGATTAAACTTTCCTCTGGTAACCATGGAGGTAGGTGGGTCTGGTCCCTTACAAATTATAGGAAGTGTGGATAATACACATATCGGTGGGAGATTACATTTCTTTTGGGAGGCATGGAGTGACTTAACAACAGATACTTATATCCTAAACAGTATCCAGGGATATACCATTGAATTTGTGCACAAAAATAGCCCCAGTTCAGCATGTACCGAACCGAACGTTCGTACTTTCATGAAAAGAAAACAAAAAAGATGGTGGTTGTCGCATCATCATAGATTTGACCAAATTGAATACATATGTGCAGTATATTCATTTCAAAATGGAAACCTTTGTTACTGCCAAACAATTGATTTCCACAGGCTACTTCATGGCCAGCATCGATCTAAAAGATGCTTACTATTCAGTGCCTATATGGACTGATCACAGACGTTATTTAAAATTCAACTGGATGGGGCAGCATTGGCAGTATAGAGCTCTACCAAATGGTTTAACATCAGCCCCAGGCTGTTTACAAAAAATTTTGAAACCAGCCCTAGCGTTTCTTCGGAAACAAAAACATATGATCATGGCCTATCTAGATGACATATTGATTGTAGGCTAAACTTTGGAATTAGCCAAACTAGCTGTATCAGCCACCAAACAATTGTTTGAGAAACTGGGGTTTAGCATCCATCCAGTTAAATTTAAACTAACGCCTTCCACCATAATGGATTATTTGGGGTTCACTATTGACTCAGTTCACATGTCGGTGACTTTACCAAAGGACAAGGCTACAGTCTTAACTGAGGCCTGCAACAACCTCATTGACACCAGTGAACCATCTATCAAATTGGTAGCAAGGATGATTGGCAAAAAAGTGGCTGCTTTTCCAGCCACACAATTTGCACCTTTGTATTATCAAAATTTACAAAGGGCAAAAATACAAGCACTCAAAATTAATGCTGGTCATTTCGACAGACCAATGAAGCTATCAATCAAAACAATTATGGAATTAAAATGGTGGAGGGATAACATTCAGCATTGTTCCAGCCCTATCATTATCAGCAACCCCTCAGTGGTGCTACAAACTGATGCCAGTGCACTTGGTTGGGGTGCTACCAATTCCATCTCCAGCTGTGGATCTAGATGGAATGCACAGGAGGCATCATTACTACAGACCTGGCATGAACTGCCTGGAAATGTTGGGTGCGTTCAATGGCCTAAAGTCATACTGTTCTGGAATATATTACCAGCATGTTAGACTACAGATTGATAATACCACCGTGGTGGCATATATTAACCATATGGGTGGAATTAAATTGACATCATGTGACAATCCGGCTAATACAATTTGGCAATGGTGTATCCAGAGAAATATTTGGATATCAGCTACTTACCTACCAGGTAACCTAAATTCAGTGGCAGACACCAGGTCACACAAATTCAATGAAAACATCGAATGGATGTTGGATATAAAAGTATTTGCTGATATTGTAGCACGGTATGGAACACCAGATATTGATCTATTTGCATCTAGGCTCAATCACCAGTTACCAAACTATGTTTCTTGGAAACCAGACCCTGGGGCATCAGCGATAGATGTTCGCTGCATTGGGGGAAATTGTTTTTCTATGCATTCCCTCCTTTCTGCCTCATCAGTCGGGTATTACACAAAATGCAACAAGACTCGGCGTCTGGTATTTTGGTAGTGCCCGATTGGCCTACTCAACCATGGTTCCCTGTGATACTCCACATGGTCTTAGAACCATGTATCACCATCCTGAAAAGACCAGATTTGTTGGTTCATCCCGTAACTGGGGATAGCCATCCGTGTCATAAAATGACAAACTTATTAATTTGTAGAGTCTAAAGAAACCTCTACTGGAACTGAGACTGACGGACCGAACATTGAACATTATCTCAGCGGCACACAGGCAGTCCACCAAAAAACAATATCTGGTATACATCAGGAAATGGGAGATATATTGTCACAGAAACAACATTACTTACAGCTCGAGGAACATAACGTCTGTTCTGGAATTCCTGGCAGGCCTCCATTATGATGAGGGGCTCAGTTACAGTGCCATTAACTGCACCAGAAGTGCCCTTTCAGCATATCTATGGCAAGGATCAGAGTGTCATTCTGTTGGGACTCACCCCTGGTAACCAAACTTATGAGGGGAATTTTTTAATATCAATCCCCCAAGAACCAGGTACTCCCAAATACGGGATGTGAGTATTGTCCTAACATTGCTAAGGAACTGGTTTCCAGCAACAGCTCTGTCCCTGCAAAAGCTGACGCATAAAACAGTCATGCTGATGGCTTTGGTCACAGCACAAAGAGTACAGTCTTTACATAAGTTAAGGCTGGACAATATGACTTCTTCAACAAGAAATATATATTTTCATATTCACGAATTAGTCAAACAGAACAGACCGGGACCATCAGGCCTCAAGATAGAATTTAGGGCTTACCCTATAGATGATCGTCTCTGTATAATAAGACATTTATTGTTATATATGGAGAACACCAAAAACATCAGAGGCTATGAGATTACTACTAATGAGCCACAAGCAACCCCACAAAAAAGTGTCGGTTCAAACTATTTCCTGATGGCTGAAACAGGTTTTAACAACAGCTGGAGTTGATACTAACATATTCAAATCTCATTCCACCAGGGCTGCAGCTACATCTGCAGCTATGGAGTTGGACGTACCGATGGACCAAATCCTGGAGACAGCAGGATGGTCAAGGGAAAAAACGTTCCAACAATTCTACCATAAACCAGTGGTTAAACCTGGAACTTTTACAGAATCAATTTTAAGTTCTGTAATATGATTTCACCCCATGAAATAGGGGCTATAATTTGTTGTTAATAACTTTATCATGCATTTCAATGTCGGATTCATGTTTAAACATGTTAACACAATTCCTCCCTTAGTCAATTAAGGCAGATGTGATGCATGGACTCGTTTCCACGGCATGAAATCACAGAGCTTTGAAGTCTTCACGTAGTCACTCACGTGACTCCGAAGTAAAATAGTAAAATTAAACGAGAACTTACCAGTTCGAAGTTTGATCGTTATTTTATGAGGAGTAACGTTGAGGGAATATGTGCCCTCCGCTCCCACCCTTGATCATAAAGTTCAACTGGTATCCTCTTCTCTAATCTTACTATGTTCAGTCATTACTGTTATCTGTGATTTCACACCGCTGCTTTGAAGAATGACACGCATACGTCCTGGCGGGTTCTTCACGTATTCCCTCAACATTACTCCTCATAAAATAACGATCAAACTTCGAACTGGTAAGTTCTAGTTTAATCTTACTAATCTCTATTATTATAAAACTCTGATGTTGGATGTGATATTTATTTGTGTGTATCTTGTTTGTCTGTGATTCACATCTCCTCGAAAACACGATGCGCTAACGGTGAAATATTTACATATTCCGATATTTACCTCACGATTTCAAAAATCATCTCATCTGAAAATTTGATTCATTATTTCTTGAGTTTTTTATTAAAAGTTCACAAATCTGAGATATTTTTTAAAGCTAACGAGCTGATGACGTCACAATGGTTCTGCTCCTAGCGGCCAGCTGTGCACAGCTTTCAAAGCGGAGCCTGCTGGCCACTGTTTTTGCACGTGCTGCAAGTTACGCTAACGCCACCACAACCCCCAACTCGCAGTCATTTTGTCACCTCCCGCTCGCAGTTAAATCGCACTCTGCTGGCCGTCCGCAGCGCTCCCCCCGCACCGCCCCCCCCCCCCCACCTCTCCGGGCTCTGGATTGAAGCCGCTGACCATGGAGAAAATTGGTTGGGCTTCCGGGGGCTTCAAAGGTCCTGCGAGGTCCAGCGAGGTCCCAAGGCCTGCCGCTCGCTCGCCGTTCAAGTCTGCCCTCTCCCTCTCTCTCCCCCTTCCCCCTTCCTCCCCCCCCTCTTCTCCCCCACTCCCACCTCTCCCCCTCCTTTCCCCCCCTCATCTCCCCCCTCCTACCCCCCTTTCCCCCTTCCCCCCCCTTCCTCTCTCCCCACTCCTCTCCCCCCTCCCCCCTAGTCATCCCCTTCACCCTCTCTCTCCCCTCCTCCCCCCTCTCCCCACATCTTTCCCAACTCCTCTCCCCTCGTCTCCTCCTCTCCCCTCCCTCCCCCTCTCCCTCTCCCCCCCCTCCCCCCGCTCCCGTCCACCTCCCCTCCCCCTCCCCCCTAATAGGCCTTTCTCACGGGGCGACTTGACGCAAGATGTAACCATAGTGAAGTGGTCGTAGTCTAGCATGATATCACACGATAAAACGGGAGGTGGATAAAGAGTTCCCACGGTACTCTGCATTTCTGTTATTTGTGCGAGTGACTTGTCCGTCTCCCGAGCTTTCCCGTTAAATCTTGAATGAACATAGTGAACTGTCAAGTGTAATAAAATCATCACGTGGCACAAATGATGTCACTTTTTTTTCACACACTACAAATATCCTCCCTTGGTTGAATTGGCTCATTTGGAGACATGCCTATACTAAGTAGTTTTGAGTACAGGATGGTGGTTTTTTTCATTGGGACGCTGCATGCAGCAGCCCACTATGTGCATCGAGGATGCTTGCGTGAAGGCAGAAGGGTGAGATTAATTAAAAAGAGGAATTAAGAGGTAGCCGACCACAGGAACACTACTGCGTGTTAGCAGAAATGCATAGAAAATAAGCTGACTTTCTAGTGTTGTCCTCTGAAAAGTGCTTCCTATAAGATGTTCATCCGCAAAACCTGCCATTTAGCACATTGCATTGTCCCTTTTAATGCCTGAGTTTGGGCTTGTTGCGGAGGTTAATGAATATAGTGTGTTTAAAATAATCTAGCGTGCCTCATTTGTTGATTTTCGTGTTTGCGAGGCCCTTTTATAGACAAATGTTTGGTGTGATGCACCTTCTCTCAATATGTGCAAGTCGTCTTTTTATATTGTCAAATAGGAATAAAGACTTTGTCTCACATTTACCGTGCTGATTGGCTTATTTTATTTTCTACCGAGAGGTGAAACGTTCAAACGTTTAAATTGCTCAACAATTGATGGACCTGAACACTCAAAAATGAAAATAAATGAAAATGTGATTATATCACCTCCCTTCAACTATTTTGTGTTTCAGCATGAGAGGGATTATAACATTAGAGACATTCATCTTGTAGTGATGTGTTAATGAAGAATTGCAGACATCAAGCTGATAGTAAAAAATATATGTATTTAACAATGAGGTAAACAAGCACTGACAATCAAACTGCTGAGGTAAAAGCTTTATCACACTTCAGGCTATCATAAAATGTGGAGCCACCAACAGAAACAAAGTAATGCCCAAGAGGAAAAGACACACATATTAACATACAGACATTTATAAAGGACTCTAGATGTCACACCAAATGTTGAGTGGCCAACAACTAAAATAAACTAAAACTCAAACGGTTACTTAAACACCACATAAATAATTCTCAACGTCCGAGGGTTAACTGGAGTCATTGAAGTCAGCGAAACAATCTGCCCCTTCTTGAAATGGTGTTTGTGCACGGCCCTCTCCGTAAACAAAAGGCAAAGGAGAATTTCTAGCAGGCTGCTGCTCTGTAAACATCAGTGGTGATGGTGAGTGTCTCTAGAAGGAAATTAAGAAGTACATGTGAAAATAAATGGTCCTTCGGCCCACCGAGTCTGCACCGACCAGCGATTCCCGCACATTAACGCCACCTTACACACACTAGGGACAATTTACACTTATACCAAGTCAATTAACCTGTAAACCTGTACGTCTTTGGAGTGTGGGAGAAATCGAAGATCTCGGAGAAAACCCACGCAGTCACGGGGAGAACATACAAACTCCGTAGAGGCAGCATTCACAGTCGGGATCGAACACGGGCCTCCGCTGCCACAAGCGCTGTAATGCAACAACTCTACTGCTGTGCCACCATGTCACTTGATACAGCTATGAGAACAAAAGCAGGCTTTCCATTAAGTGACTAGTGTGGTATCAGTAAGTCCATGAGATTGTTCCATATATTTTTTACTGGGATGAAACATTTTTCACTGCAAGAGCCGATGGGGGAGTGGGCCGCTGTAGGCCCTGCAGCATCCTGGGGCTCGGCTGGACCGGGAGCCGCTCCAAGAGGCCGAGCACGTGGACCGCACGCAGCCTACAGTGGTGGAGCAGCGACAGAGGACACCACGGCTACGCTTGGCCGGGCCAACTCTGCAACACTGCCAGGACCACAGACCTTCATGGTCAGATCAAGAATCCTGCACTTACAACGACTGGGGCTTGAATATGGCGCCAAACTGATGACTCTGTATATTGTCTCAGTGTACTACAGTTTTGCACTTGTACTGTATCTGAGATACTTATCTAATATGTATTGAAGTGCTTCTGTATAGTGATAATTTTACTGAGCTGTATACAAAGATGAATTTCACTGTACCTCGGTACAGATGACAAATAAAGTACCATACCATACTATAAAGAGATTTATTCAGTGCCCATATATACTATCAAACCTTTGTGGCATCACTTTCTCTCTACTAAATACAAGGAATATTTCCAGGACAATTTTTAATGTAAACTATTCAGCATATAATCATACTATTAAGCTATCTTTTACCCTTCAAAGCCCTTTTCAATCTCAAAAGACCATCTTGTTGCCTTGACGATCTTCCTTTTCCTGTAGTACTTGTCAGAGTTCTCTTCATTCCACAAATAATCACGGGATAACTTCCCTCATTCCCCATTCTCTATCCACTCCGATATCCTGGTACCCAATGCAAATGGGAAACTTTTCCCCACTGTTACCATAAACATTGACGCACAGGCACTGGGCACCATGTTCCCAAGGTGACTGCTGAGAGTGTGTCATAAGGCCCTTCAAAGTCCAATTCTCCAGTTTGTGCTCAAATGTCACTACAGAGATTTCCATTACCTAAATCTGGTACACAGGTAAAGTAGGCAGTGAAGAAAGCTAATGGCATGTTGGTCTTCATAACAAGAGGAGTTGAGTACAAGAGCAAAGAGGTCCTTCTGCAGTTGTATAGGGCCCTGGTGGGACCACACTTGGAGTATTGTGTGCAGTTTTGGTCTCCTAATTTGAGGAAGGACATCCTTGCTATTGAGGGAGTTCAGTGTAGGTTCACCAGGTTAATTCCAGGGATGGCTGGACTGCAAACGATGAAAGAATGGAGTGACTAGGCTTGTATTCACTGGAACTTGGAAGGATGAGAGGAAATCTTGTAGAAACATATAAAATTATTAAGAGATTGGACACACTAGATGGAAAGAACATGTTCCTGGTGTTGGGGGAGTCCAGAAACAGGAGCCACAATTTAAGAATAAGGGGGTAGGCCATTTAGAACACGGAGATGAGGAAATTTCTTTTTCACACAGAGAGTTGTGAATTTGTGGAATTCTCTGCCTCAGAAGACAGTGGAGGGCGATTTACTGGATGCATTCAAGAGAGAGTTAGATAGAGCTCTTAGGGCGAGCAGAATCAAGGGGTTTGGGGAAAAGGCAGGAATGAGGTGCTGATTGTGGATGATCAGCCATGATCACATTGAATGGCTGTGCTGGCTTGAGGGGGCTGAATGGCCTACTCCTGCACCTATTGTCTATGTATCTATGTAAATCTCTTTCCTTCACTCAAAAGACGCAAGTTTAGTTTAGTTTAGAGATACAATGCAGAAACAGGCCCTTCGGCCCACCATGTCCACACCGACCAGCAATCCCCACACACTCCCGACACACTCTAGGGACAATTTAACATTTATATCAAGCCAATTAACCTACAAACATGTACGTCTTTGGAGTGTGGGAAGAAAGTGAAGATATTGGAGAAAACTCACACGGGTCATGGGGAAAACGTACAAACTACGTATAGAGAACACCTGTAGTCAGGATCACACCTGGGTGTCTGGTGCTGTAAGGCTGCAACTCTGCCGTTGTGCCACCGTGCCGCCCCAACGTTCAAAGGCCGAAGCAGAGACCATACAAGGAGTAAGAATGACTGGACCCAATGTATTGCCAGAGCCCAATATTTTGTAGCTCAAAAGGAAACCAACATTAAAGAGGCCAGGTAGCTGGACTGCAAAGGCAGTTTTGTGACATTCACATATTAAAAGCTGTGTCCTGGCATCCAGTTTCAGCCCAGCTGGGCTGGTTGGATCATAGTCCAGGATTAAAATTTCACAGCGCTGGTGGGCAGCGCTGGTGGGCATGAGCTGTAAGTGAGTAAGGTTTTTTCCTGCCCACTAGGAGGTAAGTAAGTAAGTAAGTAAGTAAGTAAGTAATTTTTATTTATATAGCACTTTTAAATCAAATCACGTTGAAGCCAAAGTGCTTTACAGAGAAGAAATCAGATTACCATACATCCATATAAAATAAAAAAATAAAAAAGACACAACACACTATAGAATTTAACATGGACGATCCCCCCACAGCAGAATCAACACTTTCCACTGTGAAGGAAGGCACTAAAAAGTCCAGTCCCCCTCCTCTTACTTCACCTGAGGTCGGGGCCTATTTGAGGCCTCCGCAGTCGCTGCAACGGCGGCCCAATGTTATAGGCCCTCTCGTCGGATGATGGAGTTCTGGCATCGGGAGAACACTTTTCAGCGGCATTGGAGTATCTGGAACGGCCGCTTCCTTCCCGGAGACAGCGGCTCCCGATATCTACGGGCCGTGCTGGTCGGAGTAAGATGCAGTAAGGAACTGCAGATGCTGGTTTACACCGTAGATAGACACAAAATACTGGAGTAACTCAGCGGGACAGGCGGCATCTCTGGAGAGAAGGGATGGGTGATGTTTATGGTCGAGATTCTTCTTTAGACTCCATTTGGAACTCCACTGGGAAGTAGGGGTGGCCTCAACCAGTGGAATGTAAGCTGCTGGCTCCAGTGCAGGGGGGAATAGTTACAAGATCCAAATGACCAGCTAGCTTCATGAGGGGCGGAGGCAACTGTGATGAGGCTGGAAGGATACCCAGAGCATAAACAGTCCTCACAACCCTTTTCTCCCTTCTCACATCAGGCAGAACAGCTTCTTTCTTGCTGTTATCAGACTACTGAAAGGTCCACTAATAAGCAAAGGGTATAATCCCAATCACCAAACCTAACTCAATGTGGCCCTTGTGATTTCCCTGTCCCTGTAATACTGAAAAGCTGCCACACTATATTGTGCACGGGTGTTTTTCTCTTTGTAAAGCACTTGTACGTGTATATGGATTGATTGTACTCATGCACAGTTTAATTTAGTAGGAAGGAACTGCAGATGCTGGTTTAAACCGAAGATAGACACAAAATGTCAGAGTAATTCAGCGTGATAGGCAACATCTCTGGATAGAAGGAATAGATGAAGGTTCGGGTTGCGACTCTTCTTCAGAGCAGTCTCACTGAGTTACTCCAGCATTTTATGTCTATCTTTGGTTTAAACCAGCATCTGCAGTTCCTTCCTACAACATTTTGTCTGCTCCACTGCAAAATCTCCTCAAGGTATGTCTACTCCTCCTCTCTCTGACGACAGTTCTGCAACATCCTCTCTCGCTGCTCCACCTCTGTGATTCCTCCTACTCCTCGATTCGGTCTGAAGAAGGGTCTCGACCCAAAACGTCACCCGTTCCTTCTCTCCAGAGATGCTGCCTGTCCCGCTGAGTTACTCCAGCATTTTCTGTCTACCTGTAGCATCATTTATCTGGATTGCCTGCAGAAAAAAATGTTCTCTGTATCTCGGTATAGGTGACAGCTATAAACCAAACCTAATTTCAGGAGAAGGTTTATTGTGGTGGTAAGCGCCCTCCCCTGCTCAAGTTATTCTACCAACTTTAAAGTCATCTTGTTGAGTCTCATTGTTTGTAACTCATTTTCACCTAGCCCACAGCTAAGGGTTTTGGCCCGAAACATTGCCTATTTCCTTCGCACCATAGATGCTGCTGCACCCGCTGAGTTTCTCCAGCATTTTTGTCTACCCACAGCTAACAATGGTCTGTTTCCTTTATAATTGCTACTTTTTTTGCATATCTTTCATTCATTTGTTCTATATCTCTCCACATCATCGTCTATACGTCTCGATTCCCTGTCCCCTGAATCTCAGTCTGCAGAAGGCTCTCGACCCAAAACGTCACCTATTCCTTTCCTCCAGAGATGGTGCTTGATCCGCTGAGTTACTCCAGCTTTTTGTGTCTATCTTAGGTTTAAACCAGCATCTGCAGGTTCCTTCCTACACAGGAGTTCTTACCCTCTGCTCTGTCATGGTTTTCTCTTGCTCTGCTTTATTAGCTTTTGAATTGGAGCTACCTGCCACAATGGAGAAAGGACAGCAATTCTGGGTTATACTTAGCAGTTTCACATCAAATGCTTTGTGGTCTAACACTCCTTATGAATCAATGATTTCATAAATGCAGCAGTTAGATGCAAAGATCCATCAATCTATTAGAACCTTTAACAGTCAAAGTTAAAGGTATTAGTAATTAGTGTGCAAATATATTGATTAACAGTGTCTGTCGCAGTTTGGTACCCAGTCATTGGTGTGGCACGTTATTATTCTCCATGGAACATTAATGGGCTGTACATCTTACCTCCAACTATGTCTTCAGGCAGCATACAGATGATTTCACATAGAGACAATAATTTGTCACAGCAGTTACGGGGAGAGACTGGAAATTAGGCAGATTGGGTGGAGTTGAAAAGAGGTGGGTGGTGATGATGGTCTGGCGATCAGATGGGTCAGGTGAAGGTCAAGGGTTGCATGGTGGCGCTGCGGTAGAGTTACTGCCTTATGGCGTTTGCAGCACTCTGGGTGTGATCCCGACTACGGGTGCTGTCTATATGGAGTTTGTACATTCTCCCCGTGACTGCATGGGTTTTCTCCAAGATCATCAATTTCCTCCCACACTCCAAAGACGTACAGGTTTGTCGGTTAATTGGCTTGGTATAAGTGTAAATTGTCCCTAGTTTGTGTAGGGTAGTGTTAACATTCGGGGATCGCTGGTCGGCATGGACTCGGTGGACAGAAGGGCCTGTTTCCGCGCTGTATCTTTGTCTCCATGTGTGCTGCGTAGTCAAGGATAGTCTGAGGGTCTCCAGTGAGATAGATAGTAGTTGAGAACTGCTGGATGGTTCAGTTGCTTGATAACATCTGGGAAGAAACTGTCCCTGAATCTGAAGGTGTGCATCTTCACACTTCTGTATCTTTTGCCTGACGGGAGAGCGGAGAAGAGGTGGCCAGGCTGCGACTCGTACTTGATTATGTTGGTGGCCTTGCCGAGGCAGCGTGAGGTATAAATGGAGTCAATGGAAGGAAGGTGGGTTTTTGCGATGGTCTGGGCTGTGTCCACAATTCTCTGGAATTTATTTTGGTCTTGGATGGACTTAACTATAACCATAGTTGGACTCCCCAGAACTAGTCTTAACCTCTTCCACCCCCTTTGCATTGCTAGATACTGACTGGAGCTACCTACATTGAGAGAAGCAGATGGAAGTTTACATGGTATGGAGGGAGGGAAGACTGAGCTGAGAGAGTAGAGGTGTTGAGAAACTAGTTGAATGTTGGTATTACCATGGGGAGGGGGGGGGGGGGGGGTGGGGGGGGGGGGGGGGGGGGGGGCTACATCAATGGCAGAGGTTTTCTGATTAAGAATTGATGCAAACCGTACTGAGTATGAAACTATTGAAAGTACAGACACTGAGAATTTGTGAAAAGGTTTTGTACAGTTTTGTTTCATTTTGTATATTCTGAAAGTTTATTTTTGGAAAAAAATGTTGAAAGTTCCTGCCCTGAAACAGCTCCATATATGCGTTTCATTGACTTTTGGGGGATTTTCCTCCTAGCTTCTGCCAGAGTGGATCCATTGTTCTCACAGTCCCACCCTCTCAATTCTCTTACAGTCCTCTCTCACACTCTTTGATGAGTTGTTAGTTCTCCAAATTCACAGGTTATACAACTTTGAGGCAGATCAATATGTTTTGCCTCTTCTTTTGAGCATATAGTAATTATGTACGTAGGCCCTTGAAAGGTTAATTTGAATTATGATCGCATTCTCTTCCAAGTATATTCAATATTACATGCAATATCAGATTATCTCTCCTCAGAGCTGAAATTCTAATGGGTTTTAATACTTTTTCTCTAATAGTGTTCAGGAATTGGATGCTTTCATCAGGTCCCTTATTCTCTTCTTCATGCTGCATACATATCCTCATTCTTTAGAAATCTGCCCATAATCTCAAACAGTTGTTGAGTCACTAGAAGATTAACTGAACGTGTTAGAGGTTATGGGGAGAAGGCAGGAGAATGGGGTTAGGAGGGAGATATAGATCAGCCATGATTGAATGGTGGAGTAGACTTGATGGGCTGAATGGCTTAACTCTACTCCTATCTCTTATGATCTTATGAACTTATGGGTGTATCTGTTTCCACACCTTCCTTTCTTTTCCTGCATAAAATTTCCAGTTGGTTACGGTAATTGTTCATCTTCCTGTACATCCACAACACGTTTTCTTCTGTAACTGAGATATAGAGTCATAGAGTGATACAGTGTGGAAACAGGCCCTTCAGCCTAACTGGCCCACACCGGTCAACATGTCTCAGGTACACTAATCACACCTGCCCGCATTTGGTGCATAACTCTCCAAACCTGTCCTATTCATGTACTTACTGTCTACATTCAATACCACCACATTTACTTGTGCTGCTACCATTCATGAGTTATGAACTTGGACTCCAAGATTCCTCTGCATATCAATGCTGTTAAGGGTTTTGCCATTAACTGTATACTCTTATATTCAACCTCCCTAAATGTAACACGTCACACTTGCTTGGGTTAAACTCCATCTGCCATTACAGAGGCTTGCACCAGCAACATCCCAAGTGAACTGAGCCAAGAATAGAGACCCAGCAGGTGGGGCAGCATCTGTGGAAAGAGAAAATGAGTCAATATTTCAGGCCAGTGACCTCTCATCAGAATCAGTAAAGTGAGAATACAAGCATTTTTTATGTGGCAGAGAGGGGAAGAGAATCTGGAAGATGTAAATATCATTGTTGCTGCAGGGTGGCATGGTGGCGCAGCGGTAGAGTTGCTGCCTTACAGTGCCATCAGTGCCGGAGGCCCAGGTTTGATCCTGGCTTTCATATTTGGTTATTGCTCAAGATTCCAGCATCTGCAATCTCTTGTGTCTACAGTGGGAATGAAGACAACTTTGGGTGCGTGAATTCCCAACACGGGCATTTGAATAATCTGAACTGTTCTTGCATTTGAGATGTGCTCTCATTGTAAATGTGTAATTCTGCTTGCTCACCACCGAAAGGATGAAGTGAACTGTAATTGTGACTATTGAAATGATATTTAATTATTTGCTGTTATCTTTCTGCTTAAAGTGTACTCAACCTCAATCTACATTGAGTTCAGAGTTTCTTCCATGAGATTTTTCCAGAACACCCATTTGTGTGCATAGAGTCATAGAATCATAGTCATACAGTGGGGGAACAGGCCCTTCGGCCCAACTTGCACACACCAGCCAACCTGTCCCAGCTATATGGACCTGCCCGTGTTTTGTCCATATCCCTCCAAACCTGTCCTATTACCTATTTTACCTATGAGGGCAGCACGGTGGCAAATGGAAGAGTTGCACCAGAAATCTGGGTTCAATCACAACTACAGATGCTGTCTGCACGGAGTTTGTTCGTTCTCCCCGTGACCACACGGGCTTTCTCCGACGTCTTCCATTCTCTCCCACACTCCAAAGACATACAGGTTTGTAGGTTGTTCAAGAAGGAACTGCAGATGCTGGAAAATCGAAGGTACACAAAATTGCTGGATCTGCTCTAGGTGTCAGCTGATTTACATCGGGGAGACTAAGCGTAGGTTGGGCGATCGTTTCGCCGAACACCTCCGCTCAGTCCGCAATAACCAACCTGACCTCCCGGTGGCTCAGCACTTCAACTCCCCCTCCCATTCCCAATCTGACCTCTCTGTCCTGGGTCTCCTCCATTGCCAGAGTGAGCAACAGCGGAAATTGGAGGAACAGCACTTCATATTCCGCCTGGGGACCTTGCGTCCGGATGGCATTAACATTGAATTCTCCCAATTTTGCTAGCCCTTACTGTCTCCTCCCCTTCCTTAACCCTTGAGCTGTCTCCTCCTATCCACCTGCCCTCGGGCTCCTCCTCCTCCCCTTTTCCTTCCTTCTCCCCCCCCCCCCCACCCCCCATCAGTCTGAAGAAGGGTTTCGGCCCGAAACGTTGCCTATTTCCTTCGCTCCTAGATGCTGCTGCACCCGCTGAGTTTCTCCAGCAATTTTGTGTACCTTCAGGTTTGTAGGTTAATGGCTTGGTATAAATGTAAATTGTCCCTAGTGTGTGGAGGATAGTGTTAATGTGTGGGGATCGCTGGTCTGTGCAGTCTCGGTGGGCCGAACGGCCTGTTTCCACGCTGTATCACCAAACTAAACTAAACTAAAGGCTCAGGATTCAATGATCAGTAAAACCATCATGAAGATAAATACTGGATGCTTTATTATGAGCCAATACAGAATTTTGGTGCTTACCTGTAAAGGAACCAATGATCCTAATGATGCAAATATTCATGCCTCCAAATAAGTTATGCCTTTAACTGTCCACTCTTTAACCTATAATCTAATTTATTAGGAGTAAAGTCTGTGTCATATGCGCACCATTTAAGGATTGTAATGTCTTCCTCTAAATTACACTCTGTTATAATTGTTTCCATATCAGGAGGGCGGCGCGACTCTGGTCAGCAGCGGCCTCTGCAGTCTGTCCGCGTTTTATTATTTTCTGTCTGTGTTTTTATGTATTTTTTGTTATTTTTTGTGGGGGTGTGCTGTCGGCGTATGGGGGGGGGGGGGGGGGGGGGGGGGGGGGGGGGGGGGGGGGGGAAACTTTTTAAATCTCTCCCTGCGCGGGAGACCCGACCTTTTCTCGTCAGGTTTCCATTGTCGTTGGGGCCGCAACGAGGAGCGGCCTCCAACAGGAAGAAGCCTGGGACTCTGGTGCTACGACTCACCGTCGCCGTCGCGGGGCTGGCCGAGTCCGGAGCGGGTAGAGCGGTGGAGGAGCGCTGCTGCTGCTGCTGCTGCGGCCCGACCGGAGAGTCGGAGGCTCCAACGGCAGGTCTGTGGACGGCGGCACCGGGATGTGCCCGCGGGTCCCTGGATAGAGACCGCTTTTCAGGGCTCTCGAACTGCGACTTCCCCCGCCCGAATTGCGGGGTTGAAGAGCTCCTGGAGCGGGGCCTACATCACTGCCCCGCGCAGCTTGGAATGGCCGCGGGACTCTGCGAGTGTACGCCGGGGGCTCTAACACCAAGACCCGGTGTGCGACCTTGCATCACCCGGCGTATTTTAGATGGCCGCGGGACAATCGCCATCGCCAGCCGGGGGCTTTGACTTTGACTCTGACATGGGGGGGCTGATGGGGGGGTGGAGAGTGCAGTGGAGAGATAAGTTTATTTGGCCTTCCATCACAGCGATGTGATGGATGTTTATGTAAATTATGTTGTGTCTTGGGTCTATGTGTTTGTAATGTATGGCTGCAGAAACGGCATTTCGTTTGGACCTCAAGGGGTCCAATTGACAATTAAATGTATCTTGTATCTTATCTTGTATATTTTAAGAGCCAATTTTACCCAAGAATTTTCAATAGCATTTATATAGTCTTGTATAGTTGCTGCCGGCTATGATCACTTGTACGGGAATGGCGAGCGTTCTCTCTTCAATATTATTCCATTGAGCATCAAATGATGGGTTGCACCAGCATATCAGAGGTCTTAACTGTGCTGCCTGATATTAGTCTTTGAGAGAGGGTAGACCCCATCCCTCCTTTTCTGTTGTTAACTGTAATGTTTTGAGATGCCTTTTACCTTGCCATATATATCTTGACAATATTTTGTCCCATTCTTTAAATTGTTTTTGATTCATCTCTATTGGTAGGGTCTGAAATAAATATAACAGTCTTGGCAATGTGTTCATTTTAATAGATTCAATTCTCGAGCTGAGACTTAAGAAAGGAATTATGTTCCATCTAGCTATATCTTCCTTAATTTTTTGCTGTATAGGTGAATAGTTGCTTTCTGATAGTTCTGTAAGATCCCTTGGTATAATGATGCCCAAATATTTGAGATGTTCTGCTTGCCATTCCATAGGGTACCTACTTCTGACTTCTGCTGATGGGCTGTAGTTGTATGTAAGCAGTTGTGTTTTACCTATGTTAATCTTGTATCCTGATAGTTGACCGTATTGTTCGAGTGATTGCCTCAATTTAGGTAGAGAGTTTGTTGGTTGCCCCAAATAAATCAAAATGTCATCCGCATAACAGGCCAATTTATGTTCAGTCCCTTGAATAGTAATACCTTTTATTTACTTCATTTTATCTTATATATTGAGCTAGTGGTTCCAAATATAATGCAAAGAGTAATGGTGACCACGCACATCCCTGTCTTGAACCCCTTTCTTGGGAAAAACTCTTAGATAAATATCCGTTAACTTTAATTCTAGCAGTGGGCTTATTATATAGTGCCTGTATGGTTTTAATAATAGTGATATGCAGGCCAAATCTATGTAGAACTCAATAGATAAAATTCCAGTTCACAGAGTTGAATGCCTTTTCAGTGTCCACACTTATCACTATTGCTTCGATTTTATTTTTTTGAATGTAGTCCACAATATGTAGTGTCTGTTGTATATTGTTCTGTGTTTGACATTGCCAAATATAACCTGTCTGGTCATTGTGTATTAATTTAGGCAAGAACTGTTCTCACCGTTTGGCCATGATAGATGTGAATAATTTATCTACATTAAGATCTGATATTGGTCTAAATGACCCACACCCTGTTTTATCTTTACCTTATTTTGGTATAGCAGAGATAATTGCCTCCCTCCAGCTCAGTGGTGTTTGTGCCTTTTTTTAAACACAGTTTAATGCACGGAGTATAATAGGTGTTATCTCATCTTTAAATTCCTTATTCCATTCTGCCGTATAACCATCAGATCCTGGTGACTTGCTCAGCTTGAGCCTACTAATTGCAATTTTTAATGCACCCTATGTTATGTCTCCAGTCATTGTCTTGTTTTGTTATTCATTTAAGGTGGGCAAATCTTAGGAATTCAGAAAGGTGTCGACTTGAGTTTGGCTACCTCCTGGAACTTCAGAATACAGAGTTCTGTAGAATACTTCAAAGGCTTCTGAATGTCACAATTTACTTTTCAATATTTTTGTTCTTGGGTCTCTGATTCTGTGAACTGTATTTTCAGCCATCTTTTTTTTTCTTAAATTTCCATGCCTGTACTTTCATAGATTTAGAACCACTTTTATTGTGCCTCTGTTTAAGGAATATTAACTTTTTCTTGATTTCTGGTGCAGCCAGATTGTTGATTTTCATTCCTAGTGTTCTTAATTTCCTCCAATGTATTCCGTGCCAGTGTCAATATGTGTTTCCTTTCTAGTTCCTTCAGCTTATTTTGCAAATCCTCAAATGTTTTATTCCTTATTTTTTTCTTATATGAAGATATCGCTATAATGTTTCCTCTTAGAACAGCCTTCACAGCATCCCACAAAATAGGGGGAGAGACCTCTCCGTTATCATTGAGTTCCAAATAGAGACCTATCTCCTTTTTAATTTGTTCCTTAAAGTTAAGATCATTGAGTAGGCTCGAGTTCAGTTTCCATGTAACATTTCTTGGACGTAGGTCTAAATCAACAGATAGGTAAATAGGTGCATGGTCACTTAAATCTATTGTTCCAATTCCACTGGTGTGTATTTTATCTTTACACTTTCCAAATGTTATAAAATAGTCTATTCTTGTGTATAGAGAGTGTGGGGCCGAGTAATGGGTGTAATCCCTTCTATTAGGGAAAAGGTCCCGCCATATATCAATTAAACCGACCTCTTTAAAAAGAGTTTTCACTTTCTCATGTAAAGACTTTGTATCATGAATTTTTTTACCGGAGTCTAGCTCTGGTTGTAAATGTATATTTAGGTCTCTTCCACAAAATAAGAAGTCCTTCCGTTTCCATTATCATGATATTAATAATTCTCTGGAAGAAATTAAAATCACTTCCAGGAGGTGCATATACATTCAGCAACGTAACTTGATTCCCATCTATATTCCCCCTTACTAAAATAAATCTACCCTCCTTATCACTCATTTCAAATAATTTCTCAAAATTTAACATGCTTGAGATGAGAGTAGCAACTCCTCTCCTACGTGAAACCCAATTCTTTTAAGTTTTTTGTGTTCTTTGTCATTTAGATGGGTTTCCTGTAAGTATACTGTATGGGCTTGTTCTTTCCTCATTTTAGTTAGAATTTTGCTGCGTTTGATTGGGTTTAACAGTCCATTCACATTAAAAGAGATGAATTTTAACTTTCTGTGTATCAGTAACATGGTGAAATAAGACATAACCGATCTACTCCCTGAACAGACAACCACAAAAGAACATATGAAAGAACAAAGGCATGATTCCAAGGTCGGGGTCTCCTGTGGATGACCCTAGGCTAGGCTTGAGGAAAAGCCTAGTTGTGGGGGAGAGCCTCTCTCATCTGTGAGCTGAGGGCCCCCACAAAAAGAAAAAAAACTCCATCCATTATGCAGGACACACTTCCCTGTACATCCTCCCCTGTATTTATCTTCATATAAATAGGGGAAAACAGTTGAACATAACAAATGAAATAAAGCACTGTCGACTTTTAATTTCTGATCAGCTCACCTATATTTTAAAAGTTATCCATAATTTAAAGCTCTTCTGAAGATGAGTGCAGTCTTCTGAAGACCCGTAATCTCTCCACGATGTCCTTCTTCCGCTCCTCGGCCATCCCCTGCGGTCTTGATCTTCCCACCATCTCCCACGCAGTGCGGGACAGTTGCTCAGCCAGGCTCTCTTTCGGTGAGGTCCCTCTGAGGGGCACTCCTCTGTTCCTCATGTCAGTGGTCGCCTCATCCACCGTCTGGTACAAACATGTCTCGTCATTGTAAAAAACTCGTAACTTGGCGGGGAACGGAGTTTGGAAGCGGATCTTGTTCTGCTTTAATACCCGTTTCACCTCACAATATTCTTTTCGCTTCTGTGGCACTGCTGGGGCGTAGTTTTGATCGAAGTATGTTGGTCTCCCGTTCAAAAACGCTTGTTTCTTTCCCCAGGCCTTGCGCAAAATCCTCTCTTTCGTTTTGTAGCAGAGAAATTTGATTATTATGGATCGTGGTTTATCCCCTGGGACTCCGGGGGTTTTCGGGGCGAGCGATCGGTGTGCTCTCTTGATGTGAAACTCCATGGTAGGTGGAAGTTCAAGTGTGTCCCGAAGTAGCTTGTACACAAAGTCCACCATAGACTACCCCTCAGCTCCTTCGGGAACATTATATATCCGTATAGGGTGATTTCACGAAAGGTCACTGGAGCGTAGATCCGCACCCACGTGACCGAAAATCTCAACTGGAGTACATGTTATACATCGGTACATGTTAGTGAATGGGAAAACACGCACTTTCCCACCCGTTTAAAACATGGAAAACGGCCGATATTTGAGCTGAAATTTTCTGTGCTAGTCGGGGTGACCGTGAAGCACAGCGACCTAAATTTTCAGGCAAAAAAAAGATAGAAAGTAAGGTAATTACAAGAGGGAACTGAAGGTGGAAAAACAGCGGAAGTGAACAGCGGACATTTGCCGTGGAGATTTAAAGATCCAAAATATCGGGAATTATCGCGTTTGCTCGCTGAATTTCATCAAAAGTAAGTTAATAACCATATAACCATATAACCATATAACAATTACAGCACGGAAACAGGCCATCTCGACCCTTCTAGTCCGTGCCGAACACATAATCTCCCCTAGTCCCATATACCTGCGCTCAGACCATAACCCTCCATTCCCTTCCCATCCATATAACTATCCAATTTATTTTTAAATGATAAAAACGAACCTGCCTCCACCACCTTCACTGGAAGCTCATTCCACATAGCTACCACTCTCTGAGTAAAGAAGTTCCCCCTCATGTTACCCCTAAACTTCAGTCCCTTAATTCTCATGTCATGTCCCCTTGTTTGAATCTTCCTTACTCTCAGTGGGAAAAGCTTTTCCACGTCAACTCTGTCTATCCCTCTCATCATTTTAAAACCCTCTATCAAGTCCCCCCTTAACCTTCTGCGCTCCAAAGAATAAAGCCCTAACTTGTTCAATCTTTCTCTGTAACTTAGTTGCTGAAACCCAGGCAACATTCTAGTAAATCTCCTCTGTACTCTCTCTATTTTGTTGACATCCTTCCTATAATTAGGCAACCAAAATTGTACACCATACTCCAGAATTGGCCTCACCAATGCCTTGTACAATTTTAACATTACATCCCAACTTCTATACTCAATGCTCTGATTTATAAAGGCCAGCACACCAAAAGCTTTCTTTACAACCCTATCTACATGAGATTCCACTTTCAGGGAACTGTGCACAGTTATTCCCAGATCCCTCTGTTCACCTACATTCTTCAATTCCCTACCATTTACCATGTACGTCCTATTTTGATTTGTCCTGCCAAGATGTAGCACCTCACACCTATCAGCATTAAACTCCATCTGCCATCTTTCAGCCCACTCTTCCAACTGGCATAAATCTCTCTATAGACTTTGAAACTCTACTTCATTACCCGCAACCCCACCTATCTTAGTATCATCTGCATACTTACTAATCCAATTTACCACACCATCATCCAGATCATTGATGTACATGACAAACAACAGTGGACCCAAAACAGATCCCTGTGGCACCCCACTCGTCACTGGCCTCCAACCTGACAAACAACCATCCACCATTACTCTCTGGCATCTCACATTCAGCCACTGTTGAATCCATCTTGCTACTCCACCATTAATACCCAACCATTGAACCTTCTTAACCAACCTTCCATGAGGAACCTTGTCAAAGGCCTTACTGAAGTCCATATACACAACATCCACTGCTTTACCCTCATCAATTTCCCGAGTAACATCTTCAAAAAATTCAAGAAGATTAGTCAAACATGACCTTCCAGGCACAAATCCATGTTGACTGTTCCTAATCAGACCCTGTTTATCCAGATGCTTATATATATTATCTCTAAGTATTATTTCCATTAATTTGACCACCACTGACGTCAAACTAACAGGTCTATAATTGCTAGGTTTACTCTTAGACCCCTTTTTAAACAATGGAACAACATGCGCAGTACGCCAATCTTCTTGGATGAAGCAGTTCCCAAACCAAGCCAAATGTTCATGCTGTTTTGCTATCTCTGATGGATAATAACAGAGGTAACCCCCGTCATCAGTAGGCCCCCCTCGGTCATGACTGACCATGGGTGATGCATCCTGGTCGTATGCAAGCCTGTGCGATATCATATGGAGGACAGGATGTTGCCCATGCAGCACGTCCTCCACTCCATGTCGCTGATCGATCCAAAGGAACAGCAGGGCCGTTACAGTTTGGCACCAGCGCCATCACAGGAGCTGCCAGAGTGTGGTTGTAGACAACGACGAACTGCCTTAGGGGCTCCGACTCCAGAATTTCTTGAGGTTTACTCCTGGAGCCTTGATTCGGCTCGATATGGCCACAAGGCAGTGGTGGTTTTAAATCAGAGTTTTTCCTCTCCTCGATGGACTGCCTTCCCAGGCTGACGAGCCCCATCTGCCATAGATTCATGGGGGGGGGGGGAGTGTTACCTTCCCGTGCAGGTCTATAGCACCTGCCCACTAACCCTGTCTATATCTCCAGTGAATTGACTATTCCTTTCAAGTTAAATGTATAAACTGTGCTGATTGAACACAAATAACTCATATAATCTTTGAGCATTGATGAATTCTATTTGTTGCATCACAATGTAGGAAACTACATTTAAGCACAACGGAATAGACTCAAAGTGCCTGGAGTAACTCAGTGGGACAGGTAGCATCACTGGAGAGAAGGAATGGGTGACGTTTTCGATTGAGACCCTTCTTCAGACTTCAGCATTTTGCGTCTATCTTTGATTTAAACAAGCATCTGCAGTTCTTTCCGAATCAAATGCACAACGGGTCCTTGTCTCGTTATCATCTCATCACAATCGAATATATAACAAAGCAAGCAGATTAGAGATGGGGTGGGAAACATTGCACATGCCGTGAAATGATGGAACTGATAATGCAGTTGATGACAGAGTACAAGATTAGAATAAGTGATCTCGTGTGTGTGAGAGAAGCAAAGAGTGCCAGGGGCCGTAATTAACAAAGAATTTAACCAGGATTTAACAGTCTCATCCCAGAGACAGGGTATTGTAATCTCCAGCTCCCGGCACACCAGTCAGAACAACATCAACGCTATATCTAGCCTGTCAGGCCCAAAGTAATTTTACACATTTCAATGTGATTACCTCTCATTCATAAAAACACAGAAGGCCACAGAAGGCTGTGGAGGCCAAGTCAATGTATATTTGTAACGCAGATAGGTTCTTGATTAGTAGGGTTGTCACCGGTTATGGGCAGAAGGCAGGAGAGTGGGGTTAGGAGGGAGTGACAGATCAGCCATAAATAAATGGCGGAATAGACTTGATGGGCTGAATGGCCTGATTCTGCACCTATCACATGAATTTATGAGCTTGGAACATTGAGCAGTACAGGCACCATCTCAAGAGAACATACATAGGTGATGTTTCGGATTGGGACCTATCTTCAGCCTAATTGTGATGGGGTGGGGGAATAGAAGTGAAGGAAGGACAAATCCTGGCGAGTGAGTAGCTTGAACCTTTTCTGCTTGAGCAAGGCGTGGAAATTATTCCTGACAGAGCAGGAAGCTGAGGAGTGATCTTATAGAATCATGAGGGGAATGGATGTGGTAAATGCAGAGAAGGGGAATCACGATTCAGTGGGTTAGCATATTGGAAACAGTGATTATAATTCTATAGGTTTCACCATCGGTATGAATAATGATCAGAATCAGAATCAGAATCAGATTTTATTTGCCAAGTATGTTTTGCAACATACGAGGAATTTCACTGGCCAGGTCAGTCATACAATTAAAAGCAACAGATCACTCAAAAACACATTGTAACATGAACATCCGCCACAGTGACTACACATTCCTCACTGTGATGGAAGGTGAAATAAAGTTCAAGTCCTTCCTTTTGTTCTTCCGGGCCATCGAACCTCGCATCGGGGCTGGTCGATCCTTCTGCGGCGTTGGAGCTCCCGACTAGCCTCTCCCGAGACCGCGAGCCCTAGATGGTAAGTCCGCAGGCCGCGGTGGGAGCGATCCCAGGCAAGGGATCCTCTCCGGTGTTAAGTCCGCGCCCCGCGGTGGGATTCACGACAGTCCGAGGTGGCTTCCAGCTCCAGCGATGATGGGCCGCAGAGCCCGGAGAATGTGATCCGAAAAATAATCACATCTCCAGGAAGGTAGGAATTTGAAAAAAAGTTTCCCCCCGATCCCCTCCCTCCTCCCCCCACATAAAACAAACCGAAGTTCATTAAAACAAACTTTTAACATACGCTAAAAATAACAAAAAGATGAAAAACGAACAGACTGGCAGCAGGGCTTCCATCTCCCCGGCACCCCTGGTGGTCTGATGGGACTGGTCCTCACGTGGAAGTGCCAAATTATGGGGATGGCTACTTGCAAGTGTAAGTAGGAAGTGGCTGAGTGCGGCTGTTTAAAGTTAAAATCCACATCAGACATATGACAGATGTTGAAAGATGTTGGAGGAGATGTACCAGTGATACCTCCTCCCTCACCACCATCCAGGGTTCCGAGCGGTCCTTCTAGGTGCGACTAGTGGTTCTTTCCCCTGCAACCACTGGAGATATAACACCCGTCCCTATGCCTCCTTCAACTCCATCATTGTTATCGGACTATGTTCTCCAGAGATGTTGTCTGACCCACTGAATTACTCCAGCATTTTGTGTCCTTTTTTGGTAAACCAGCAGCTGTAGTTGATGTTTCTACATCCTCTCAAATAGGTTTCCTACCACTGACGGTTGTTTCCATTCGGTTCTTTGGCTTCGGCTTCTTTGCTTCGGCTTCTCGTCCGTCGGCACCATGTCCGCACAGGAAGAAACAGATAGAATAGCAACATTCATGCATTTGGATGGACGTATGAACAGGAAGGGAAGAGGAGGACATGGATCATCTGCAGATGGGATTAGTTTAAATGGCTTTATAGTTGGCACGGACATGGTGTGCTGAAGGGCTGTTCTGTTCTATATTGTCACAAAGACCTAGTCCAGTAACATTTGAAGTATTTGAAATATTTTCCCCTGCAACCACAGGAGATGCAATACCTGTCCCTATACCTCCTCCCTTGACTCTGTCCAAGGACATTCGTTTTAGGTGAGATAGGGGCTCACATGCACCTCCTCCAACCTCATGTACTGTATCCGCTGTTCCAGGTGTGGACTCAATGTATCAGCGAGATCAAGCACACACTGGGAGAACGTTTCACTGAACACCTCCGCTCAGGCTGCCTAGGCCGACACGATCTCCCGTTTGTAAACACTTTAACTCCCCTTCCTATTCCCACACAGACCTTTCTGTTCTGGGCCTCCTCCATCATCAGAGTGAGGCCAAACGCAAAGTGGAGGATCAGCATCTCATATTTTGCTTGGGCAGCTCATAACCCAATGGTATGAATATTGATTTCTCTAACTTCAAGTACCCCTTGCTTTCCCTCTCTCTCCGTTCCTCCCCCGCCCTCGTTCACTGTCCTCCTGATTAATCTTCCTGTTTCTATGCCTTGTTCTCATGTACCTGGTGGAAGTCTGCAGCAAATCACACCTCAGCATTTACACTGCTCTGCTACTCTCACTCTTCTTGAGCTATTCAGCTGTGTCAGAATCCGAGATAGATACAGTACTGAAACAGGCCCTTCAGGCACCCATTCCATCCTAATTCTATGCTAACTCAGTTTTATAACCGGCTGACATGACAACTAAAGGGCCTGCCCCACTTGGGCGTCATTTGCGCGTCACGCAGGTTCATGAACACAATGAAGGAGAGAATGCTGGCAATCAGAAACTTGGTTGGCAGAGGGAACTAGAGATCATGACAATTTGTTGCTCTCATTCACCTTCTTTGCACCATTTGTCTCATGCAATCCAGTCAGGTGATCAGTTCAGTCAGGGCTTCCAGAAGCAAGGCCACACAACAGTTCTCTCGTATGTGGATCTCTCTAACATGACCCATGAGAGCATAATCTAGGACTGGTCACACCTTGCCCACTCCCTCTTCTCCCCTCTCCCGTCAGGCAAAAGGTATCGAAGTGTGAAAAACGCACACCTCCAGATTCAGGGACAGTTTCTTCCCAGCTTTTATCAGGCAAGTAAACCATCCTCCCACAAGCAGAGAGCAGTGATGAACTACCCTCTACCTCCTTGTTGACCCTCGGTCTGTCTTTGATCAGACGCGGTAGACCCATTGTCTCTGCCTGTTCGTGCCCCACCGAACTCATCTCCACATACCTTGACTCCATTCCATCCCCCTTGGTTAAATCCCTTCCCAACTATGTTCAAGACACCTCAGACACTCTCCGCCGCCTCCACACATTCCACTCTCTAGGCCCTCACCCCCTCATCTTCACCATGGACGTCCAGTCACTCTACACCTCCATCCCCCACCAGGATGCCCTCAAAGCCCTCCGGTTCTTCCTCGACCAGAGGAGCAACCTATACCCGGCCACTGACACTCTCCTCCGCCTAGTGGAGTTGGTCCTTACCCTTAATAACTTCACGTTTGACTCCTCCCATTTCTTCCAAATACAAGGCGTAGCTATGGGCACACGCATGGGCCCCAGCTACGCCTGCCTCTTTGTCGGGTACGTCAAACAATCCTTGTTCAATACGTACCAGGGCCCCATCCCCGACCTCTACCTCTGTTACATTGACGACTACTTTGGTGCCACCTCCTGCACCCACACACAACTGACTGACTTCATCCACTTCACCACCAACTTCCACCCGGCACTCAAATACACCTGGACTATTTCCGACACTTCCTTACCATTCCTTGACCTCACTATCTCCATCGCAGGTGATAGACTTCTGACCGACATCCACTATAAACCCACTGACTCCCATGGCTATCTGGACTACACTTCTTCCCACCCTGCTTCCTGTAAAGACTCCATCCCCTACTCCCAATTCCTCCGCCTACGCCGCATCTGCTCCCAGGATGAGGCGTTCCACACCAGGGCATCTGAAATGTCCTCATTCTTCAGGGAACGGGGGTTTATCTCCTCCACCATAGATGAGGCTCGCACCAGGGTCTCTTCCATACCCCGCAACACAGCTCTCTCTCCCCATCCCCGCACTCGCAACAAGGGCAGAGTCCCCCTAGTCCTCACCTTTCACCCCACCAGCCGTCACATACAACAAGTAATCGTCCGTCAGTTTCGCCACCTCCAAAGTGACCCCACCACTCGCCACATCTTCCCATCTCCCCCAATGTCTGCCTTCCGCAAAGATCGCTCCCTCCGCAACTCCCGTGTCAAATCTTCCCTTCCCTCCCGTACCACCCCCTCCCCGGGCACTTTCCATTGCAAACGCAAGATATGCAACACCTGTCCCTTTACCTCCCCCCTCGACTCCATTCAAGGACCCAAGCAGTCGTTCCAGATGCGACAGAGGTTCACCTGTATCTCCTCCAACCTCATCTACTGCATCCGCTGCTCTAGATGTCAGCTGATCTACATAGGTGAGACTAAGCGGAGGTTGGGCGATTGTTTCGCCGAACACCTCCGCTCGGTCCGCAAGAACCAACCTGACCTCCCGGTGGCTCAGCACTTCAACTCTCCCTCCCGCTCCCCGGATGACCTCTCTGTCCTGGGTCTCCTCCATGGCCAGAATGAGCAACACCGGAAACTGGAGGAACAGCACCTCATATTCCGCTTGGGGAGCCTGCATCCTGCGGGCATGAACATTGAATTCTCCCAATTTTGTTAGCCCTTGCAGTCTCCTCCCCTTCCTCAGCCTTCAGGCTGTCTCCTCCCATCCCCCAGCCCTCGGGCTCCTCCTCCTCCTTTTTCCTTCCTTCTCCCCGCCACCTCCTATCAGTCTGAACAAGGGTTTCGGCCCGAAACGTTGCCTATTTCCTTCGCTCCATAGATGCTGCTACACCCGCTGAGTTTCTCCACCATTTTTGTGTACTTTTGATCAGACTTTGCTGGCTTTACCTTGCACTAAACATTATTCTATCATCATGTTTCTATACACTGTAATTAGCACAATTGTAATCAAGCATTGCCTTTCTGCTGACTGGTTAACCCGCAACAAAAGCTTTTCACTGTACCTCAGTACACGTGACAATAAAGTAAACCAAACTAATGATGTTGTAAAGTGTCGGCGGCCATCGATGAAGATACTTCTGGAGACCATGTCAACACCCTCGTCTGGGGCTGTTCACTGCACTGATCCTCACAGCAACACTGGGGCCACAGCAGCACGGACCCCCACAGCAGTGGGCAGTCACGATGGCGCAGCGGTAAAGTTGCTGCCTTACAGTGAATGCAGCGCCAGAGACCCAGGTTTGATCCAGACTACAGTGGCTGTCTGTACGGAGTTTGTACGTTCTCCCCATAACCTGCATGGGTTTTCTTCGAGATCTCCGGTTTCCTCCCACATTCCAAAGACGTACAGGTTTGTAGGTTAATTAGCTTGGTAAATGTGAAAATTGTCCCTAGTGGGTATAGGATAGTGTTAATATGTGGGATCGCTGGTCGGCACGGACCCGGTGGGCCGAAGGGCCTGCTTCCATGCTGTATCTCTAAACTAAACTAAACTAAGCAGTAGGACAGCTGAGTTGTTATAAAATCCTATCTGATTCAATAATGGCTTCTGAAGAAGGAAACCGTTCTCCTCACCCCCATCTGTCTATTTGTGATTCCAGTTCTAGCAATGTCTTTGATCAATAACTTTGATCCTCAGTTCTAGGGTAAGGGTGGGCAGTCAGAGTCATAGAGTGATACAGAGTGGAACCAGGCCCTTCAGTCCAACTTGTCCACAATGGCCAACATGTCCCAGCTACACTAGTCCCACCTGCTGGTGTTTGGTCCATATCCCTCCAAACCTCTCCTATCCATGTACCTGTCTAACTGTTTTTTAAACGTTGGGATTGTCCCAGCCTCAACTACCTCCTCTGTCAGTCCCTTAGATTCCTATTAAGTAACTGCTTAACATGGCTGGTGATGTCCATATCCTGTGAGCTAATGAAAAAAAAAATTGAAACATCCATGTTCATTGCCAGGTTCACCTTCCCTGGCACTGATCACTCAGCTCAGAAGAAGACTGATGGTTGCAGCAGATGGTATTAGATGGTAAGAGAGTGCATTTCCTTACTCTTGCACAGATGTCTCCCACTTTGTTCTTTGCCAAGGTACATGCAGGAGACAATTGCACCGGGTGTACACACCGCTGTACTGCGGCACAGTGGCGCAGCGGTAGAATTGTTGCCTTACAGTAGGTATGTTACAAGACCTACCTGAATCGTGGCTGAGCATCTGCCCCACCCCTTTGTGTGTGATTTTGGCTCTGTTTAGAGGGGGCGGGTTTAAAACGCGATTTTTACTATGCTGCTTCCAATCGAAAATGTTCAGCCTAGTAAATCATTAACGGAAAATCGCTGAAAGACCCCGTCGCAAAAGGTATTATTAGTTTTTATGGCCTTGTATAATATTTATAGTAGTTTAAAAATCACTCTCTCACTCCGCAACCTCTCGCAGCCCCAGGGTTTTATAAAGCAAACAATTAAAGGTATGTACCTTATTTTTACATTAAATGGGGCTTGTCTATAACCCTGTATATAAAGTTTTCTATAGCGAGTAGCCCATTTTGGGCTCTTTATATCCCGCAGTATTTTTCTGGGCACTTGAGGGCACAAATCCAGCGCAATGTGAACGTTCTAAACCAGCGCGTTCACAGGAACCCACTAGAAAGCCGATTTAAATTGACTTTAATTTACAGCAAATGAACACTAAATTCCTTCCATTTGGCCTATAAATTGATGTAAATGAGATTTAAAAATCATGTTTTATCGTGAATTATTTGTGAATATTATTTGGACACTTAGGCTATTTAAAAATGTTAATCATTTATTAAGAAATGGATAGATGTTTAGACTAGTAATTGAAGTTTGAAATTAGCTACAATTGGGTAACTAACTAATTATATGCTTTAATTTCAGGTCATCCAAGTAAGATTATTTTATATTTGTTTCAGAATGCTTCAATCTATCATAACTGAAAATTTCATTCAGTTCTCTTAATTTTTAAGAAGGTTATGGGCTTTTGACTGTCCACGATCACAGCTTTTTTGTTATGTCCATAGAAAATCAATAGGGAACAAGATGCTAATTTCCGAGTATGAAAATGGCCATAACTTTTTTTATTACTTGAGATATGAAAGTGAATTAGGTGTCAAATTAACCTTATTGTTATGCTTCATCTGATGGGATAAATTGCAGACTTGATTTTTTAAATCTCAAAATTTTGTAACATTGCTACTTACAGCGCCAGAGACCCATGATTGATCCTGACTATGGGTGCTGTCTGTACACAGTTTGCACGCTCTTCCCATGACCTGTGTGGGTTTTCTCAGAGATCTTTGGATTCCACCCACACTCCAAAGACGTACTGGCTTGAGGGTTAATTGGCTTGATGTAAATGTAAAATTGGCCTTAGTGTATTTTGGGTAGTGTTAATGTGTGGGGATCGCTGGTCGGTTTGGACTCCGGGTCTGAAGGGCCTGTTTCCGCGCTGTATCTGTAAACTAAACTAAACTAAACCGCTGTCAGGTGAGATTGCTATCCAACCTCCTGCCCTCCCTCTGCTGGGAACTATGCATATTCTACCAGTTCACTGTACAAAGGGCATACCTCATGTCTGGGAGTAGCAGGTTAGGTCAGACAAAAACCCAATTGGAAGCTCAAATTTCCTTTGTATTATTGGATGCATTGGACTTTCACATATCATTGCAAAAGACCTAAGCAATGGATTCACTGAAAACCCGATTGTACCAGGATGGACTTCACATTAATCTGAAAGGGTGACCGACATGTTAATTAGGGAACTGGAGTAGTTCCCTAATTAACATGCTCTCACGAACAAAATCAATAGGGAGTGTGGAGAAACTGCCAACAGCTTTCGTCAATGTCTATGACAGCCAACGTAAATAAAACTTGGCATTCAATTCGTCTGTGAGATTTTGAATTATTTTTTAGTTTAGTTTCGAGATACAGGACCTTCGAGTCCACACCAACCAGTGATCCCCGCATATTAACACTACCCGTCACACACTGGGGACAATTTACTTTTATACCAAGTCAATTAATCTACAAATCTGTACGTCTTTTGGTATGTGCGAGGAAACCGAAGATCTCGGAGGAAACCCACGCTGTCACGGGGAGAACGTACAAACTCATCACATACGGCACCCGTAGTCAGGATGGAACCTGGGTCTCTGGCGCTGTAAGGTAACAACTCTACTGCTGCGCCACCATGCTGCCCTAGTCTTGGGCAGCATCAGGTGTTATGGATATTAACCTACTGAGAAGTGTAGGAGAAACTATTTGCCTTAATGGGAGAACGTACATACTCCGTACAGACAGCACCGCAGTCAGGATTGAACCCGGTCTCTGGTGCTGTGAGGCAGCAACTGTTACATCTGAACCACGGTGCTGCCCTAAAATAAAATAATGTAAAGAAAACATTTCCACTTCTTGTGTCCAATCCTAGAGCATCATCAGATCCAGTAAGTAATGCTGGAGTTGTTTCATCATCCAGAATGTTTACAAGATGGAACCTGCTACATGGAGTACTGACACCTATACCCACTAGGGACAATTTTTACATTTACCAAGCCAATTAACCTACAAACCTGCACGTCTTTGAAGTGTGTGAGGAAACCAAAGATCTCTGAGAAATGCACACAGATCATGGGGAGAACGTACAAACTCCGTACAGAGAGCACCCATAGTCGGGATCGTTCCGGGTCTCCAGCGTTGTATTCGCTGTAAGGTAGCAACTCTACCGCTGCTCCACCGTGACTTGTGATAGGTAGGTCCAAATGGAAGTGAAAAATTTGCATACAAATAAATAAAGATGATCAAACAAAAATCATGGCACACATACAGGGGAAGTTCTTTCTCTGCCGGCTTTTCACAGTTTGTAGAGAACATTACACAGAATGTCAGTGTAGATGAATCGTTTGTCATAGAGTCATAGAGTCACAGTGATGCAGCATTGAAACAGGCCCTTCGGCCCAACTGGCCCACACTGGCCAATATGTCCCAGTTACACTAGTCCCACCTGCCCACATTTGGTCCATATCCCTCCAAACCTGTCTTATCCATGGACCTGTCTCACTGTTTCTTAAATGTTGGGATAGTCCAAGCCTCAACTACCTCCTCTGGTAGCTTGTTCAATACACCCACCACCCTTTGTGTGAAAACCTTACCCCTCAGATTCCTATTAAATCTTTTTCCCCTCACCTTAAACATATGTCCTCTGGTGTTCAATTCACCAACTCTGGGCAAGAGACTGTGTATTTACCCAATGTTTTCCTATCATAACCTTACACATCTTTATAAGATCACCTGTCTTCCACCTTTGCTTCACTCTTGTCAGACCTTCAATTGTTTTTCCAAACACAGGTTGAAGTTTTAAACTAGTATTTTCAACAAAGCACGATATACTTGGAAAAGTGTTGAATCTGCAAGATGAATAAAGGAGTGATGAAGTCCAAATAAGTTTAAACTAAAAGTAACAGAGATGCATAGATTTTTATTTCACCACAAAGCCCTCGATTTTTCAACAATGGATTAATTTGAGCTGTCTCACTGGAACATATCTAACATGAGCAAATTTCATGTAGTAGCAAGGCTGATCTACTGTATATCAAGATTCAAGGTGCTATTATGCCCCTGCCCCACTTAGGAAACCTGAACAGAATCCTTTGGAGACTTTGTGCCCCACCCAAGGTTTCCGTGCGGTTCCCGGAGGTTGCAGGTGGTTGCTGGAGGTTGAAGGTAGTGTAAGCAGGTAAGGAGACTGACAAAAACCTCAGGGAACCTCCGGGAACCACACGGAAGCCTTGGTGTGGCGCAAAGTCTCCAGAGGTTTCCGTTCAGGTTTCCTAAGTGGGACAGGGGCATTACTCCTCGTGTCATTTTGCATTTTACGACAGTCACCTGGTTCAATTATCAGGTTATTTTTCACCCTGGTTTGTTGAGATAAGTGAATGGATGTATCTCTCCTGTTATATGCACCATTGAACATTTATTATAAAGGGATGCAAGCAGCGCTGGTAAGCAATAGGAAAATGTTAATTGACCAGAATGAGGCATAACATAAATTAACTTGTATATTGCTTGCACATAAGGGTCAGTTAACATAATGTTGCTTAGGAGATCCTGCTGCTGCAACAAAATCAAATGCTTCAAGGAGACTACAGCCATCAATATTAAGGAGGATGGAGAGACATAATGTATCTGCTTTTGGACACCTTTTTTTGAAATACCATGTAACATGCACAGTATGCATTAGTGAGGGACTCCATGAAAGAAGCCCGCTACAGCGCATGCGTGCCATATCGCATCGCATACACGCATGGGAGACGACGTCTCCCTAGTCAGACGTGGGAGACGACGTCTCCTGACTGCAGAGAAATGCAAAGGAGCAGGTAGGAAATACAAGAAGCTGCAGGAGCTGGAGAGGAGACTGCAGAAATATTGCAGCCAGAACCAGCAGCAGCCGTTAGTGCGAATCCTCCGGAGGGGATTCCCAAACGGCTATTTTTAGCACAGAACAGCTGTGCCCGACGTCGCTCCCCGCACCGGCAAGATGACTGCTGCCGGGCGGGAAACAAATCTACACGGCCCGGGGAGTTTCTAGACCAAGTCGGGTCTATTTTTAGATGCAGTCGTTAGGCGCTCCGCAGCTGATTGAAGCAGCTGCACCACCCGGGAGAGAGAGAGAGCCGACATCGGGGACAGCAGCCCATGGACCTGCGCTACGGGGTCCGTGGGGCTGCGGGAGGAAGGACGTTCCTCCGAAAACGGCAGGCTGAAAACCAGTACAGGTAAGAACAAATTTCCCTTACCTTTTTGGTGCTTTTTCCAGACGTGCTTGCTGTATTCTGAAGAGACTGGTGTGTTGCTGAACAGCAGGGAGCCAGCTAAGGACGTCAGGGCACAGCCACAGGTCGTTACTGGTGTGTTGCTGAACAGCAGGAAACCAGCTACTGATGTCAGTATAGAGCTGAAGGGCTGCCAAGACAGAGTTTGCTGTTGTTTAATGACCAGCAGCAGGCAGCAATAAATGTCGGCACCAGCATCTCCCAGATGGGAGCGAGTGCCAAACTTCACCCTAAATGGGTAGAGGTGCCCGTGAGTACCAGGACCATGGGGAACGGTCCAGTGCCCGTAGGCATGGGGACGGGCTGTGGGATATACCGCGTGCGACTAGTGCCCGAGAGCACCAAGGTCGGCAGGAGCGGTCCCATATATTAAGCACCCGCGACGACTAGTGCCCGAGAGCATGTAAGTCGGCTGGAGCGGTTTGCTGGAGTAAAATTCTCCATAGTGGCAGGCTCCGGGATTGGAGGTAGCCACAGTGGGCAAATAATATAAGTCCCACAGCAGTTTCCCATATGGGCTGCATGAAATGTCGGACGCCTCTGAGGAGGGTATGGAAGGTCTGACGGGGTAAAGCCTGAGCAGGTGATGGAGCCACTGTCCCCTATTGAAGGGGGGGAAAACAACCTGCCGAACATGATGAGCAGTACTGCCAGCAGAACTCACGGAGAATGATTTCGAGAGGATGGCTGTGAGTATTGAAGGACTGTGAGTCCACCTATTAACTTCAAGCTAATAGTTTGCTGAAGTGTTGGCAAGGGTTCTATACCCCGGGAATATTGTGGTGCTCTCAATGTAGCCATTGTTACAGGTGCATTTGCAGACGTGTTGGGAAGGCCGTAATACTCTGAAAGGTCTCATGGCGGGCATACAGCTTTGGCCCGCATGTTTTTTAAAAAAGGTGTACAAAATTAGTGACCTTAAGGATGCCATTAGCACTATTTTTTTGAAATGTGTAGTTGAAGGGCCATTCAGCCAGCTCTAGACCCTACTTCACTATACTATGTGAGCAAAGGGCTATAGACCCCGTTGGGGGGGGGGGGGGGGGGGGGAGACCTGTCTAAACAGGTAAAGAATTGGCGTGGTGGCTTGACTTTGGGGCTGATTAAAGCATCCAAAGGATTTCTGGGGAAGACATTAACCTTATGTGCATCCTAAGAGAGGTAGTGTGTTTTTGTAATTATACTACAAAGAATTGGGCAGAGGTACCCAGCAGCAGCGTCCTGTTTAGGGTTTGGCCGGGACGACCACTGTGGAGATGCAAACTAACATTAACCTTTAGGCTCTCCACAACCGCATATGAAACCAAGGAAAATAACTTGGTTACCACCAATAACCATGGAGGTAGGTGAATTTGGGGCTCCAGTATTAATAGGGAGCACGGAAGTTGGGGGGATATTGCAACTTCATGTTGATGCTTGGTGTAATATATCCATGGACAGATATATCCTTAGCAGTTTTAAGGGATATCTGATAGAGTTCTACACGAACAAAACCCTCCAGTACATAACCGGATAGATATACATGCTGGTATGAAATAAACTAAACCTGAACAACAGGATTTGTCTCAAACATCTTTATTAGAAATAAGAAAGATGGGGGATGCCGTATTATTATGGATTATCAATACTTCACAATGTTGTGCAATATATTCATTTTAAAAATGGATATGTTTAGCAGTGCAAAGATTTAGTGTGCAGCAGGCTAGTCTATGGGAAGTATTAATTTAAGATCCTTGCTATTCAATATCAAACTGGGGGAAAAATTTTAAACCAGTGTTGGGACTGCTGCAACACCAAAATCATAGAATTATGGTATAGTTGGATGATATCCTTATTGTGGGAATAACTTAGGAATCGGCATGTTAGGCAGTGGTTGCCACTAATCAATTGTTTGTGCAGCTGGGATGCATTGTCCATCCACTTAAGTCAAAATTGACACCATTAACACATTTAATATGTTAATGACTTACTAATATGGAAAGCCACAGAGGTCAACTCGGCTGTGCTATTACAAACAGATGCCAGTGCAATTGGTTATGGTACAACTGATACCATCTCGAGCTATGGGGGAGATGGAATATATAAGAAGCTAACCTACATAACACTAAGGGTTAGAAATGTTAAGTGCATTTCATGGGCAAAAATCTTATTGCTCAGGAATGAAACTGCAGCATGGTAGATGGTAGATAGATAATACCTCGGTGATGGCATATTTAAGTCATATGGGTGGAAAGATATCACCAGCTTGTGATGAATTGGCAAATTAAACTTGGGAATGGTGTGTCCAAAGGAATATTTGGTTATGGGCTACGTATCTACCAGGGATACTAAATCAGTGGCAGACACCAGGCCACGAAAAATTATTGGAAGTACTAAATGGATGTTGGATAGATGGTATTTGCTAAAATCAGTAAAGTAGGTAAGGCCGGATATTAGAATTGCATCCGGGGTTAAATCACCAGTTACCGAGGTATGTATCATTGATACCAGATCCTGAGGCAGAAGCTACAGATGCTGTTTCACTGCACTAGGGGAGGGGTTTTTCATTTATGTATTACCTCCTTGTCTATTTATAAATTTGGGGTACGAAGGGACATTCAACAGGAATCGGCATTGGGGATGTCTTAGTACCTGATTGGCTTACCCAACTATGGTTTTCCGGGGTACAGGACATGGTGCTGGAACTATGTATAACGGTAGACGTAGTCCTAAGTTGCTGGTGCATCCAGTAACTGAGGATAGCTATCCATGTCATAGAAAATATTGATTTAGTAGGTTGTAGACTCTAAAACACCGCTATGGGACATGGGGCTATCGAAAGAACTGTGGACATGATCACAGCAGCACGAAGAAGGTCTACTCTATAACAGTATTTAGGTCATAGTAAAATGGACTAATTACTGCCATGATCAATTTCTGGACCACAGAAATAAGGATGTTCCGGGGGTGCTACAGTTGCTTACCAGGCCTGCAATATGGAGGACTGTGTTTCAGCACTGTGAATAATGCCGAAAGTGCATTGTCAAGTTATTAATGGCAAGAAACAGTAAGATAACTATATTTGGAATGTAAGTGTGGCTTTGATCTTGCCAAGGAATTGGTCGCCGGCTACAGCATTAAATCTGGATAACTAACTAGAAATGGTAATGCTGATAGCGCTAGTCACAGTGCATAAGCTCCAGTTATTGCTAAAAGTAAGACTGGATGGCTTCACTATTGCGGCACGAAGATTGAGGTTTGTGATCCAGGACCGTATTATTAAACATAATAGGCCAGGATTAGCGGGGCAGGTCATAGAATTGATGGCCTACCCGGAGGACAATGCCTCTGTATAGTAAAGTACGGTTTTGTTATACAGTAAGAAAAAGGCTATCAGAGGCAAGGAATTGGCGTTTAATCAGCTATAAGATACTGTACCATAGAGTGTAACTCAGACCATTTCGCGGTGGCTGATATATGGGATATGATAGGCGGGAGTGGACAATAACATATTTAATTCTCACCCCACCAGGGCTGCAGCTACATCTGCAGCAAAACGCCTTGATGTATCCATGGACCAAATCCTCAGGATTGCAGGATGGTTGTTGGAGAATACGTTTCAGAAATGTTAACAAACCAGTTAGCAGTATGGGAACGTTTTTTCGGGGAACAATTTTAAGTTCTGTATGATAATTTATCCCTGAAGAATACAGGGTTATGATTTGAATTAATTCGATATTATTTATCATTTCCATTAAATAATTGGTATGAATGCTTTGAATATAATTAACAATTTCTCTCTAACTACCAAGGCAGTTGTGAAGCATGGACTCGTTTTCCACGGCATGAGGTCACAGAGCTTTGAAATCTTTCATGGAGTCCCTCACGTGACTCCGAAGTAAAATAGTAAGATTAAACGAGAACTTACCAGTTTGAAGTTTGATCTGTATTTTATGAGGAGGAACGTTGAGGGAATACATGCCCTCCGCTCCCACCCTCATAGGGTCATATCTTAAGCTGGTATCTCTTTGATAATCTTGCTATTTTAGGTCAATATAGGGTATCTGTGACCTCACACCGCTGCCTCAACGTTCCTCCTCATAAAATACAGATCAAACTTCCTCCGTTTAATCTTACTATTACATAGCCTAAAATGTATTTAGGCAGGTGCATGGATAGGACAGAGGATACGGGCCAAAAGCAGAGAAATAGGGGCATCTTGGTTGATGTGCACAAATTGGGTTGAACGGCATATTTCTGTACGATATAACAATGAATCTATGTTTCCACATGTGGGAGAGTCACAAACAAGAAGTATTATTACAGAATAAGGGGCTAATCATTTAAAATTGTGATTTATGAACAACAATTGTTTTTTTAACAACATATTTTGTTTCTTCCAAGTTTTGAACTATTTCAACACATTCAGACTATCTTTTGAGAACAGACCTCAAAAGAAGATAGTGAAACGTTTAACGAAAACAAACCAGATTCCATGTGTTGGAATATGGAACACAAAACAACATGGGAGGACTCAGCTGCTGCAGTTTAGTTTAGTGATACTGCGATATGTTTAGAGATACAGAGTGGAAACAGGCCCTTCAGCCCACCAAGTACATGCCGACCAGCGATCTCCGCACATTAACGCTATCTACACACACAGGACAATTTACAATTATACCAAGCCAATTAACCTGTATGGTTTGTGGTGTGGGAGGAAACCGAAGCATCCGGAGAAAAGCCAGGCAGGTCACGGGGAGAACCTACAGACTCCGTACAGACAAGCACCTGTAGTCAAGATGGAAGCGGGATTTCTGGCTCATTAAGGCAGTAATTCTACTGTTGCGCCACCTGTTTGTAAGCTATTATTCTTCCAATTTGGTTTGGTCCCTCTGTGGCATTGGAGAAGACTGATGACATACAGTCTATGCGAAAGTGGGAAGGAGAGTTAGAGTCATAGAGTGCTACAGTGTGGAAACAGGTCCTTCGGCCAAACTTGCCTACACTTGCCAGCTTGTTCAATACACCCACCACCCTTTGTGTGAAAAAGTTACACCTCAGATTCCTATTAAATCTTTTCCCCTTCAACCCAAACCTTATGTCCTCTCGTCCGGAATTCACTTACTCTGAGCAAGAGACTATGCATCAACCTGATTTTATACACCTCTATATATTATACATGATCACATGATTTTATACACCTCTATAAGATCACCCCTCATCCTCCTGCACTCCATTGAATAGAGACCCAGCCTACTCAACCTATCCCTATAGCTCACACCCTCTAATCCTGGCAGCATCCTCATAAATCTTTTTTTTCTGAACCCTACCCAAAACTGAACACAATATTCTAAGTGCCACCAAAATCAAACAATCTCTTATAGTACTACAACATGACCTCCCAACTTCTATATTCAATACTCTGAACGATGATGGCCAAAAACCTTCTTGACCACCTTATCCACCTGTGATTCAACCTACAAGGAACTATGCACCTGTACTCCCAGATCTCTACAACACTACCCAGAGGCCTACCATTTATTGTGTAGGTCCTGCCTTTGTTCGACGACGTCCCAAAATGCAACACTGCACACTTCTATGCATTAAATTCCATCAACCATTCCCTCCACTTAACTGGCCATCGATTCAAGATTCAAGGTTCAAGAGAGTTTATTGTCATGTGTCCCTGTATCGGACAATGAAATTCTTGCTTTGCTTCAGCACAACAGAACATAGTAGGCATGACAACAGCACAGGATCAGTGTGTCCATATACCATTGTATAAATATATACACTTTCACACAGAGAGTGGTGAATCTCTGGAACTCTCTGCCACAGAGGGTAGTTGAGGCCAGTTCATTGGCTATATTTAAGAGGGAGTTAGATGTGGCCCTTGTGGCTAAAGGGATTAGGTGGTATGGAGAGAAGGCAGGTACGGGATACTGAGTTGGATGATCAGCCATGATCATATTGAATGGCGGTGCAGGCTCGAAGGGCCGAATGGCCTACCCCTGCACCTATTTTTTAATGTTTTCTATGGTTTCTATGTTTACACACATGAATAAATAAACTGATAAAGTGCAAATAACAGATAATGTGGCTATTAATGTTCAGAGTTTTGTCCGAGGCCAAATTTAATAACCTGATGGGGCTGTGGGGAAGTAGCTATTCCTGAACCTGGTCATTGCAGTCTTCAGGCTCCTGTACCTTCTACCTGAAGGTAGCAGGGAGATGCGTGTGTGGTCAGGATGGTGTGGGTCTTTGATGATACTGCCAGCCTTTTTGAGGCAGCGACTGCGATAGATCCCCTCGATAGAGGGAGGGTCAGAGCCGATAGGACTGGGCAGGTTTACTACTTTTGTAGTCTTTTCTCCAGGGCGCGCACGGTTGCCGAACCAAAGCCAAGTTGGATCCAGACTCCTGCTGCAATCTTAGACAACCATCTCAATTTCTGCAGACGCATCAACAACTGGGAAGAAAAACAAACTGATAATTGAAACCGATAGTTGACTGATAGTTGACTGTCATAAGATGCAAAATGACTCAAGGAGCAATAACACCTTTGAATCCTGAGGAATACAGTAGATCTGCATTGCTACTACAGTTCCACACCAAGCTCCAAAGACATACAGGTTTTGTAGGATAATTGGATTGGTATACAGGTAATTGTAAACTGACCCCTAGTGTCAAGATAGTGTTAGATGTGCGGGAAGCGCTGGTCAGTTGTGGACTCGGTGGGCCCAAAGGGCATGTTTACACGCTGTATCTCTAAACTAAAAATAATGTCTGCCTATCCATCAAAATACCACTGGAGATGGGAGTAAGATTATCCTGTGTGAGAGCGAAAAATTGCATCAACACAGTCAGATAGGAGGGGGTTGGGGATATAGGTCTGATGATATTGCTCTAGGAAGCCTTCATGGAGAAACCCCGGAGTGCCAATTCCACTTTGCTATTTTATAATTCTAAGATAGTAATGGTGCCTGAAAATGAAGATGAAGAGAATGAGCAACTTGAAAAAGAGCCATAAGGTGAGAACATAAACTTTGGGGCCTAGATAGAGTGGTGTGGAGTGGATGTTTCAATGGTGGGAGAGACTACGGAGAGCCCCCCAGCTTCAGATTTAATGTACATCCTTAGAGCGACGGAGATGAGGAGGAGTTTGCTAATTTCTTTATTCAGAGGGTGGTGAATCTGTGGAATTCATTGGCACAGAAAGCTGTGGAAGCCAAGTCATTGGATAATTTTAAGGCAGAAATAGATAGATTATTAACTAGTACGGGTGTTGGGGATTATGGGGAGAAGGCAGGAGAATGGGGTTCGGAGGGAGAGATGGATCAGCCTTGATTGAATGGTGGAGTAGATTTGATGGGCCGAATGGCCTAATTCTGCTCCTATATAACAAACTTTGCAAGCAAAGATCAAACATGGACAAAGGTTAAAAGGAGGTAAGAAGGATATTAAAGCAGAAAAAGATTCACCTCAAGTATAACAACGTTTTTTCTGCTCATAGAGAAGCAAATCTTGTAAGAGTGAAGAGGAAGGTCAAAACTAGCTTGATGTTGTTGCCCTCTGAGGGGTTTTAGGGAAACAGAATTAGGAGAAGGGAAAAGGCCACAGAAAGATGAGTTGATCTATTTAGAACCCTCAGGCCCTCAGGAGATGATGCAAGTTGAGCTGCCAATGCTAAAAATTCCATTTAGTCAGTCGGTGAAAAATATTCACTGAGATCTGAGTAAGCGAGAAAAGCAACAACTATATTGTTGACGGAACTCTGGGAGAAGAGGTCAAGATCCCAGGATCTGTGAGCCACCTTCTCCCGAGTGATCCTTACAGCCAGTTCATATATATTTTATTAACAAACAATGGCAGGTGCTAACATATATTAGGTGAGAGGCCAGTCAACCGTTTAGCAATTCCCCAGCCAATCAATCCCTCAGTAACATCTTAGTAGCCCTTTAGCCACACCTTAGCCAATCAACCCTTAGCAACATCATAATTTTCTGTCATTGTGGATCAACCATATCTATACTTTGGCTATTGCGAGCACTCAACACCTGGCCTTGTGACTTCGCCATGCACCGTTCTCCACTTGGCATTTAGCCTACAAAGTTGATATTGAGTAAACATGTTGCAGTGTCCACATAGTCAAGTTTCCTGACATTCTCTCTGTTTCCGAAATTTACTCCAACAAGCAAATCTGAAAAAGGTTTCTACAATTTACCCTACACCTTTAACTTTAGACTTTAGAGATACAGCACGGAAACGGGCTCTTCGGTGCTCCGGGTATGCGCTGCCCAACGAGCACCCCGTATTATAGCACTATCCTACACACCAGACACAACGTGCAATTTTACTGAAACCAATTAACCTACAAAACGTTATGTCTTTGGAGTGTTGGGGAAGCAGGAACAGCCAGAGAAAACTCATGCAGTCACAGAGAGAACGTATAAACTCCATACAGACAGGCATCCGTAGTCAGGATTGAACCCGTGTCTCTGGTGTTGTAAAGCAGCAACTCTACCATTGCGTCACCGTGCTGCCCCATTTAAAACACCATTTATAGATGTGCTTATTAGCTTGTTATTGAGGAATAAATAGGTTCTTGGCTGTTTTCACGCAATCCTTCAGGATTAGACACAAAGGTAAAAGCCCTGTCCCACTGTACGAGTTCATTCAAGAGTTCGCCCGAGTTTGCCCTGATTCAAACTCGGAGATTTACGGTAATGGCCGCTCGAGGGTACTCTGGGCTCTCGTGGACATTGTTCAACATGTTGAAAAATCTTCACAAGTCTTCCCGAGCTTACCGCGTTTCCCGAGTACCTGCCGTTTGCGTTACGAGCCGTTAAGAGACGTCCACGAGCTCCGACGTACCCGCTATGTACATTCTACATGCTTCCACGAGTTTGATTTTTTTTTTAAACTCGGGAGGGCTCTTGAATGAACTCCTACAGTGGGACAGGGCTATAACTTAGCAGGACAGGCAGCATCTCTGGAGAGAGGAATAGGTGATGGGGGGGGGGGGGGGGGGGGGGGGGGGGGGGGGGGGGGGGGGTGGGGGGGGGGGGGGGGGGGGGGGGGGGGGGGGGGGGGGGGGGGGGGGGGGGGGGGGGGGGGGGGGGGGGGGGGGGGGGGGGGGGGGGGGTGGGGGGGGGGGGGGGTGGGGGGGGGGGGGGGGGGGGGGTGGGGGGGGGGGGGGGGGGGGGGGGGGGGTGTTTTGGGGTGAGACCCGTCTTCAGACTCAGCAGCATTTGTGGAGAGAAGGAATGGGTTGCATTTGCAGTTGCATTGGAAAGTCCCTCGGGAACGGGTGGTTTGGATGGGAAGGGATGAGTGAACCAAGGAGATGAGGAGGGAGTGGAAAAGAGTTTTTGGTAACTAACGTATAAACAACCCCTCTCTGTTATTTTCACTTTCCCTTCCACCATTACCCCCCAAACCTACTTCCTGCTGTATTCATTTAACTGGCCACATTTAGCACAACTTCTATCCATTCCTCCTTATCGCACACCTATTGTCTTGCACTTTTTGCCATTGTCCAACCACCTGCTACACAAACGACAATGTTCACTGTATCCACCTATCACTGGCCAGACTTTGTCCTGCTCTAATCTCTCTTCCAGCTACAGGTGCACAGTAGAGAGCATGCTGACCGGTTGCATCGTGGCTTGGTTCGGCATCTTGAGCGCCCTGGAGAAGAAAAGACTACAAAAAGTAGTAAACGCTGCCCATTCCATCATCGGCTCTGACTTTCCTTCAAACGAGGGGATTTATCGCAGTCGCTGCCTCAAAAAGGCTGGCAGTATCATCAAAGGCCCACACCATCCTGGCCACACACTCATCTCCCTGCTACCTTCAGGTAGAAGGTACAGGAGCCTGAAGACTGCAACAACCAGGTTCAGGAATAGTTACTTCCCCACAGCCATCAGGCTATTAAACCTGGCTTGCAAAACTTTGATTATTAATAACCAATTATCTGTTATTTGCACTTTATCATTTTATTTATTCATGTGTGTATATATTTATATTATAGTATATGGAGACATTGATCTGTTTTGTAGTAAATTCCTGCTATGTTCTGTGTGCTGAAGCAAAGCAAGAATTTCATTGTCCTATCAGGGACACGACAATAAACTCACTTGAACTTGAGCTTTCTTCCCCTCTATTAAGATCCTGAGATGCAGTCTGATAAGTTATATCAGCACTTTGTGTCTTTTTTTGAAAATGAGCATCTTTTATGAACATTAGTTGGTTGAGGTCCGTAGTAATATTTCAATGTCATTTCAGCTAGTCACTGTTCCAGCTGTCATGATATTGCTCAGGCTTTGCATTCTAAACTGTGCATCCACACATCTCCAGAGATGCTGCCTGTCCCACTGAGTTACTCCAGCATCTTGTGTCTATCTTTTGTGCATCCTCACTGCTGGATATGATTCTCTGCCTGAATTAGTGTCCAATGTTTATTTTCTCTTGAGAAATGAATCATTTGTAACCTATTCCTTTCCTCCAGAGATGCTGTCTGACCCATTGAGTTACTCCAGCTTTTTGTGTCTACCTTCGGTTTAACTATATAACATACTAGACCAAGTGCAGACCCGTTGGGTCTGTTCCCCCAACGTGCGGTTGTAGGTGGGGGTGGGCGGCATGCAGCGTCCTCTAACTATCCCCCTCCCCCCTCCCCCCCCCCCCGCACTCATGCTAATTACAATTACCCCCTTGACATTATATTAATACCCTTTTACCGCATAACCACCTTATCTACTGACACATAGCCCCCAACGTAGTCACATCTAGACCGGGGGGGGGAGCGGGTTAGAGAGTGAGGGCAGAGAGAGAAGGGGCAGAGACAGAGAGAGAGAGAGAATACAGAGAGAGGGGCAAGGGAGAGAGGGGGGGAAAGGAGAAAGGAGGAGGAAGAGGAAGGGTGGGTGACGGGGGAAAGGTGGGGGAGGAGGGGAGAGAGAGAGAGAGAGGGTGAGAGTGAGGGGGAGAGAGAGGGGGTGCTGAGAGGGGGTGCTGAGGGGAGAGGTGGGGAGCAGGGAGGGGGGGAGAGTAGAGGGTAAGGGGGGTGTGGAGGGGAGGGGATTTAGGGGTGGGAGGGTATTGGAGAGGATGGAGGGGAGATGGGGAGAGAGAGAGTGGGAGGAGAGAGGGGGGAGGGGAGGGGAGGAGGAGGGGAGAGGGAGGGGGGGGGGAAGGGGGAGAGAGGGAGAGGTGGGGAGAGGGGGGGGAGAGGGAGGGAGAGCGAGAGAGACAGATAGAGAGCACGAGAGAGATGGCGAGAGGGAGGGAGATGGAGAACGAGAGAGAGAGGGAGAGAGGGGGAAGGGAGAGAGGGGGAAGAGAGAGAGAGAGAGAGGGAGGGAAGGAGAGAGAGAGAGGGAGGGAGAGAGGGAGGGGGGGGAGAGAGAGAGGGGAGAGGGAAGGGGGGAGGAGAGAGAGGGAGAAGAGGGGGGGGGGAGAGAGGGGGGGCGGGAGAGAGGGGGAGAGAGAGGGGAGAGAGAGGGGAGAGAGAGGGGGTGTGCTGAGAGGTGGTTGAGGTGAGGGGATCGTGGGGTGAGGGTGGGGAGCAGGGAGGGGGAGGGAGGGTGGAGGGAAGGGGGGGTAGGGGTGTGTGGAGGGGAGGGGGGTTGTAGGGGGCGGACGGTGGGGGACGGGATGGAGGGGGAGAGAGAGAGAGGGGGAGAGTGGGTCGGGGGGAGGGGAGGTGGGAGATAGGGGAGGAGAGAGGGGAAGAGGGAGGAGAGGAGAGGAGAGGGGGAGAGAGGAGAGGGGGGAGAGGGGGGGAGAGGAGAGAGGGAGAGGAGAGAGGGGGAGAGGAGAGGGGGGGAGAGGAGAGGGGGAGAGGAGAAGGGGGATAAGAGAGGGGGGGGTGGAGGTGAGGAGAGGGGGGAAAGAGGAGAGGGGGGAGTGGAGAGAGGGGATGGGGAGAGAGAGAGAAAGGGAGAGAGATGGGGGAAGAGAGAGAGGGATAGGGAGAGGGATAGGGAGAGAGAGAGAGGGAGAGGTGGGAGAGAGAGGAGGGGAGAGAGAAAGAGAGTGCCTTTTTACTTCAACCCAAACCCCCCTAACAACCAATTGCAGGCAATGCTTTTTTATTTCAAACTAACCATATTTTCATTTTTAAACCACATTAAGGGTACTTACTCACAGGCGTGAAGAAATTTGTTCAGTGTCATTCAGAGCTCAGAGTGACAGAGACTAATTGACAGAGCTCCATCTTGATGAGAGACTGATTGAGGCACACCACTTCCTGGTTTTATAGTCCCTCCCCCCTGCCACCAGTGGGGGCAGCAGAGAGAATGGGGAATTTTGTAAAAACATTAATATCTCTGTCATTTTTAATCGACGGGAAAAATCCTCGGAACACATGCGGCGGAGTGGGGCTCTGAGCGAGGTGGTCAAAAATGATGGCCGTAGGTGGCGGCGGTCTCTCGGAAATCACAGCACAGATCGCCAAAACCAGTCAAGAACAGACTTTTAGTAATATAGATAACAATTACAGCAAGGAAACAGGCCACTTCAGCCCTTCTAGTCAGTGCCGAACACTTACTTGCACCTAGTCCCAACTACCTGCACTCAGACCATAACCCTCCATTCCTTACTTGTCCATATACCTATCCAATTTATTTTTAAATGATAAAGCCGAATCTGCCTTTACCACTTCCACTGGAAGCTCATTCCACCCAGCTACCACTCTCTGAGTAAAGAAGTTCCCCCTCATGTTACCCCTAAACTTTTGTCCCTTAATTCACAAATCATGTCCTCTTGTTTGAATCTTCCCTACTCTCAATAGAGAAAGCTTATCCACGTCAACTCTGTCTATCCCTCTCATCATTTTAAAGACCTCTATCAAGTTCCCCCTTAACCTTCTGCGCTCCAAAGAATAGAGACCTAACTTGTTCTACCTTTCTCTGTAACTTAGGTGCTGAAACCCAGGCAACATTCTAGTAAACTAGGTTTAACTAGCATCTGGTCGTTCCTTCCTACACCTTATGTTCAGTACCTCTTCATATTTGAGTATCACTGGTCATCCTAACAGTTATCATGCTATCATATCATTCCTGAGTTATTGTGATTATCAATGCTGCAAGATAACCATGTGAATCATGTCCATAAAGTTCTGAGAGTTATGATACCACTATTTGAAACCCTATTAGACCAGGAAGAACAGCGATGATAATCTAATATTGAAATGCTTTCTTCTGTGGAAAGTCAAAATCAGCAAACTTGCTGATCTGTTCTGGTCTCCTGAGAATGCCTGATTCTAATTAAGTTTCATATGTTGTGTATGTAGATGTGATTTCAGTATGCGGAGAGCCACGGGAGTCATGGGGCCAGGTAGGAAAAAGATCATTTCATCAGCAGGAGGCAAGACATTTGGTTTTATTGGTATTTCAAAAAAAGGATAGTTTAAAGCACCAAGAAAAAGCAATGAAGTCTAGTCTGCAACTGAATGTTTCCTCAAAATATACAGATCGAGTGTGTCCTTCCATGATATCGTTAACTATTCCAATGCCACAGTGCAGGAGCAATCACAGTCTCCCTGGACTATCATGGATGTGATGTATTGAAAACTAATTTTGCAATACCTAATCTAAATAATAACACAGTTTCTTCCTACCTGAATCTGTGTGACTCCATTGTTGTATGAATGTTGTTTAATGCATCCAGATGTGTGGAAAACCTCTTTTTTGTTTCACTCACTGCTTTTGCAATGAAGTTTGCTTTCTTAAACCCTTGTTGGACAAGCATGGTAATGCCCCTGTCCCACTTAGGAAACCTGAACGGAAACCTCTGGAGACTGTGCGCCTCACCCAAGGTTTCCGTGCGGTTCCCGGAGGTTTTTGTCAGTCTCCCTAATGGTCGAAAGAGGTTTCCGCTTCTTCTATGTTCCGGAGATTATTTCAAAAAATTCAAAACCGGTTGCAACTAAAAATAGGTCGCCGTTTTAAAAATCGGTAATTTTTTAGTTTTTGGTCTTACCTTCCACTACCTGCAACCTCCGGCAACCACCATCAACTAGCATCGCAACCGGCTTTGACTAAAAAATTACCGATTTTTAAAACGGCAACCTATTTTTAGTTGCAACCGGTTTTGAATTTTTTGAAATATTCACCGGAACATAGAAGAAGCGGAAACCACTTTTGAACATTAGGGAGACTGATAAAAATCTCCGGGAACCGCACGGAAACCTTGGGTGGGGCGCAAAGTTTTCAGAGGTTTCCGTTCAGATTTCCTAAGTGGGACAGGGGCATAATTTTCTTTGTGTGAGGAGAAGGTGTAGAGAAGGAGGTATTGTTTAGAGATACAGCACAGAAACAGGCCCTTCAGCCCATTGAGTCCGCACCGACCAGCGATCCCTGCACATTAACACTAGGGACAATTTACATTTATACAAAGACAATTAATCTACAAACCCATACGCCTTTGGAGTGTTGGGGGAAGCTCAAGATCTCGGGGAAAAGCCATGCAGCGGTAGAATTGCTGCCTTACAGCGCCAGATACCTGGGCTCAATCCCAACTACGGTTGCTGTCTGTATGGAGTTTGTACGTTCTCCCCATGACCGGCGTGGGTTTTCTCAGAGTTTGGTCTCTCCCACACTCCAAAGATGTACAGGTTTATAGGTTGATTTTCTGGGTATAAATGTAAATTGTCCCTAGTGTGTGTAGGACAGTGTAAATGTGTGGGGATCGCTGGTCAGCACGGACTCGGTGGGCTGAAGGGCCTGTTTCCGCGTTGTACCAGTAAATTAAAAACAAATGGGTCTATCTCACAGGCGATTTTTCAGGCGACTGCCGGCTTCCTTCACCAGCCCGTTATGTAGGCAGGGTAAAGGGCATGTGGGGGGAGCGTTGTCTGAGTGAAATTCACACGGTGCAAAGCCAATGTGATACAGCCACACACCATGATGAACAGGAAGGTTGGCGCTGTAATTAAGACGGTGAAAGCACAGTGTTCGGGAAGGGTCACCTAAGTCCTTTAAAAGGGGGGGAGGGGGGGGGGGGGAGTGGGGGGAAGGGGGGGAGACGGAGTGGAAACAACTTTTAAGAAGCCAGAGATACACGGCTGTGAGGTTCGGCGGATATTTAACATTACCGGTCTGTTATCCTTGGTTCTGAAAACTACTGCTTACGTTTTTTTTCCCAATGAGCCAATGAAATTCACCGGTCAGCACCAGCTACAACCTACGAGAATCTTCGACCTCCTGGCGACCCACCTACGGCACGAGAATTATCGCTATTTTCCATGGCGGCTTCATTCTGGTCGCCGCGAATTTTTCAACTTATTGAAAAATTCACGGTGACCATAATGAGGCCACAACTAGTTCCCAGAATGCGGGAACTCCTCACGACCATGAAGGGACTACCCGGCAACCACCCGTGAACATGTGGCGACCATGTGGCGACTGCATAGTCTCCTGCAGTCACCTAAAAAGTCACCTAAGTGGGACAGGCCCATAAGCTAAAGAACCTTTGATGACTTCCCCATTGATTTTCCCATCAACTCACGTTAAACAGTTGTAATTTCTCTAGGACTGTGCATGCATGGATTAAAACCTCAGGGCTCAGCTCTGAAAGGGGAGCCACCCAGAATTCAGTGTTCACAGAGAACGGATCAGATCCATGAATTCAACTTGTTTTCATTGAGGAGGCAGCAAGGTGGAGTAGTGGTAGAATTGCTGCCTTACAGCGCCAGAGACCCAGGCTCAATCTGAAGGGTGCTTTTCTGTAAGGAATATATTGATCTCCCTGTGACCTGCGTGGGCTTTCTTAGAGGTCTTTGGTTTCCAAAGACATACAGATTTGTAGGTTAATTGGCTTGGCATGAATGTAAAAATGTAAGATTGGCCCTGGTATGTGTAGGCTCGATTGGCGAAGGGGCTTGTTTCCACACTGTATCCCTCAACTAAACTAAACTAAACTAAAAGGGGTGGCGTTTTACCTGACAAGACACAATGGGCTTGTCATCATACTCAAATGAAGTGCGAAGGGAGAAGGTAGCAATTGAACACAGTTCCAGGACTGAGGCAGCACGGGCTTACGCCCAGTTAAGAAATTTTTAACATCTAATCAATTGGTGGCCCATAAATCCCATTGGGGAACACCTGTGCAATGGTTAACAAACCATTGCTCCAAAACGTACAGCTATTCATCCACAGCGGACACTTCATACACACCCACTGCAGCTTGCACAGTCCACTGTCTGTTGTGGAGAGAGGACAGGACTGCTGCCACATAGACAGCAAATGATGTTGCCTCTTCTGGCCCCAGTGGCGAATACGTGCCCTTATGCCCCTGTCCCACTAAGGAAACCTGAACGGAAACCTTTGGAGACTTTGCGCCCCACCCAAGGTTTCCGTGCGGTTCCCGGAGGTTGCAGGTGATTGCCGGAGGTTGCAGGTTGTGGAAGCAGTTAGGGAGACTGACAAAAACCTCCGGGAACCGCATGGAAACCTTGGGTGGGGCACAAAGTCTCCAGAGGTTTCCGTTCAGGTTTCCTAAGTGGGACAGGGGCATTAGTATCTGAACCAGTGAACCATGAGAGGGGTGGGGGGTGGGGGGGTCTTGTAAATAAGACGGCCTACCAATCTCACCACATTCGCTGTGTTGAGCACTGACATATCTCCCAACAGACAGCAGCCGTAGATAACATCGAACCTGGTCTCTGGCGCTGTAAAGCAGCAAGTCTACCTCATGCATTGGAACATTCTGCTGCACAGCAACCAATGCAGACAGGTGCCGGTTCAGCACGTGGGACCTCCGTTTCATCAAATAATCGATTTAATGGCAGATAAAATAAATGTTTCACTTTGAAGGTGCCCACAATACTAACAAAAACCTTTTTCTAATTAAATAGCATCTGGCTCCACAATATTCTTCAGGTCTTCAGAGACACCTCCTTCTGGCCTGGGTTATCTCATCTGGAGCACGAGCAGTTTTGTTGCACAAGGCAGTTTAATCCTCTGCCCTTGCTGAGGATTATTGCGTGGTTTTCCATGAAACCCTCGGTGGTAACAGTGGTGCAGTCCTGTTGAGTATTTTTGCTTGTTCTTCATGACAAGTACTTTGTATCGTATTGCTATGCATTAAAACTCAGCGTGAAGTGGGCAGGCAGAATAATGCAGGCAATTCCAGGAGCCAATGTGATGGGTCTGATATTATCTCCTTGCTTTATTTTGGAATCCATCAAGTACACCATTGAATATTTTTAATTCTGTGTGTTACAGAACCAGATTGTTTTACTTCTGTTCCAGGCCAGACTGTAAACAGAAGAAAAGAGGGTGTTTGCGGTTTCCCGGCCAATTTTCAAGCAAGCCTGCAACCAACAAGTTTCACTGCCTGAAGATAGACACAAAATGCTGGAGTAACTGAGCTGAGTCTGAAGAGGGTCTCAAACTGAAACATCACCCATTCTTTCTCCCCAGAGATGCTGCCTGTCCTGCTGAGTTACTCCAGCATTTTGTGTCTATCTTCGGTGTAAACCAGCATCTGCAGTTCCTTCCTACACAGTTACAAGGCCTAGCGGTATGATGGGAAGATATGTGTCCCATCTGTTATCAATGCTGATTTATGCCACTTTCACTTGGATCAGCAAGATATATCAACAGATGCTGCAGCAGTGCTGTAGGGTCATGTGAATTGCTGTCAATGGGCTGGGTACAATGGTGGAGAATAGAATTTATGAGAGAACTGCTTGAGAATGACTGTCTGAGTCTTTATAACCATCCAGTACTTTCTGGCAAGACCAGATCTGTACAGGCAACATGCCTTTTAATTGTTTACCTGTGGCTCTACAGATTACTGAACTTGTGAGAACAACTTTTCCATCCTTTGAGTTGGCTGGCTACCTTTCATTCAATTATCCCATCTCCCATTATAAATCAATAATGGCAACATAGAGAGAAATCCCATTTCCAATACTTTGTTGCCATTGCGAATGTGTGAACGGTGAAGGTCTCTGCACAACATAATATTCAGAGTATCTTTTATTCGACTTTACTGGCATTACCTTGCACTAAATGTTTCAGTTTAGTTTTAGTTTTCAACAAGACTAAGTGGGGCCCATTGGGGAGGGCTGGTCCCCAAACGCAACCCATTCCCCAACATAATATTCCACCACTCACCCATTCCGCCAACGCAAACTGTTCCCCCAACGTAATATTCCACCACACAACTATAGCCCCTAACTGCGCAGGCACGGATCATTTCCCCTAATCCCCGCAAACTCCCTCCCCCTCCTCTTCATGTGTTGGAGGGGAGTGGGGAAGGGAAGTGGGGTGTGTGGTGGGGAGGGTTGCAGAGAAGGAGGGGTGTGGGGTGGGAGGGGAGGAGGGGTGTGTGTGGATGGGGGTAGATGGCGGTTTGGGGAGAGGGGGCTGTGGGGTAGTGGTGTGTGTGGCAGGGAGGAGGGTGTGTATGTGGTTGGGTGGGGTATGGTATGTGGGGGAGGAGGGATGTGGGGAGGAGGGATGTGGGGGGGAGGAGGGATGTGGGGGGGAGGAGGGATATGTGGGGGGGAGGAGGGATATGTGGGGGGGGAGGAGGGATGTGGGGAGGTGTGTTGAGGGGATGGTGTGTGGGCGGAGGGTTGTTGGGGGAGCGGTTATGTGGGTGGGGGAGGTTGGGGGGGGGAGGGGTGTGTTGGCAGGGGGGGAGAGGTGTGTGGGGGTGGGGGGGTTGTGGGGGCAGGGGGGTTGTGGGGGCGTGGGATTGTGAGGATGGGGAGGTTGTGGCGGCGGGGGTTATTGGGGCAGGGCGGTTGTGGGGGTGGGGTGGTGTGTTGTCGGGGGGGGGGGGAGTTGTGGGGTGACACGGGTGGTAGGGGGGGATTGAGCTCGGAGAAAAGATTCTCCCCTGCCGGGGTCAGTCTCCGCTTTCCGTTTGACAACATCGGCGACATCTCCAACTCCAGGCTGTGCCTCTGACCCTGGGCTGGGCTGGGTCTCCGATGCTGGGCTGGACTGCGTCTCCGACGCTGAGCTGCTTCGGGTCCCTCCGAAAATTGTGTCCGGGTGGAAATCTCCGCTGTCCATCCTCGGCTCCAGTAAAGATGCGATGGCGCAGGAAGGGGTGGATCCCGGTGATTGACAGGGGAAGAGACTAATCTACACAACGCTGAACAGCAGGAGAAGAGATCGATCTGCGCACACACGGTGTTTAAGATTTTTTAAACCTCGCTAACTTTTACGATATTAAACTGAGCGGAACAAAACTTGGTGCATTCCCTCTCTCCATCCCTCCCCCACCCAGTCGTACCAGCTTCAATGTCGTATTGTTGAATCTCACTGTCCGTTCTCACCTAGGCCACAGCTAACAATGGCGGTTTCCCTTATAATCATTACTTTTTGCATATCTTTCATTAATTTGTTCTACATCACCGAGTATATCTCTCGTTTCCCTTTCCCCTGACTCTCTGTCTGAAGAAGGGACTCAACCCGAAACATCACCTATTCCGATTCTCGAGAGATGCTGTCTGACCCGCTGAGTTACTACAACCTTTTAATGTCTATCTTCAATTTGAACTGAAACAGGGTTGAGTCAAGGTGAATGGGGCAAAAGCAAGCAGAAACAATGGGTCTATCAAGATACTCCCGTTTATCGATCTTGGGGAAGAGAGAGGAACATGTTGTGGGGGATTGGAGCTCTATCAAGGGGAGTAAGTAAATATATGTCAGAGTAGTGGACATTTGGCTTAATTTGGGTGTCATAAATTATGGCATTTGCGTTTAAATTTTGTCTGAAGTTACACCTGCATTTAATCTGCTCCCCTAATCTTTCATTTGGTATAAACACCTGAGATCATCGCCAATTCAGTGCTGACTAATCAATTCGGCATTCTGTCAGTTTGATAGCAGTTCTGAGTTCTGGCGGTTCCAGGTCTATATCTTTCGGTTTCTTTTTAGTTTGGATTTTGGGTTTTCTTCAGTAATTCTCGGTGAGCCTGCATTCAACTCCTTTCCATTCCTGAGCCTTCTGACATCTACACCCTTTCTCACAATGGTAGCAGCATGGTGTTTGATCATATTAGCTGCCCTCTTGAAGTAGTTTCCCGTCGATCTTGAGACAGTCAGAGCCTTTTTCCCACGGCTGGATATGTCCAATTAGAGGCCATAACTATAAAATGTTAGGAGGTATGTTTCGTGGAGATGTGTGGGGCAGGTTTTTTTTACATAGTGTAATGGGGGCCTGAAACACACTGCCAGGGGTGGTGGTGGAGGCAGATATGATAGTGGTGTTCACAAGGTTTTTAAATAGGCACATGGAAGTCCAGGGAATAGACGGATATGGATCATGTACAGGCAGATGAAATCATGTTTAACCTGGCATGATGTTCGGCACAAACATTATGGACCGAAGGGCCTGTTCCTGTGCTGTTCTTTGTTCTACCCTCATCGCTCACCTTTGTCACCTCCTCAAAAGACGCGATTGAGTTAGTAAGATGCAACCTGTCACGTACAAAGCCATGCTGACTGTCCCGAATGAATCCATTCTCTTCCAAATGATAGTAAATCAAATACCTTGCCAGCATCCCCTGACTCCAACCACAGATTGAATTGAATTGAATTGAATCCTTTATTTGTCATTCAGATCTTTCGGTCTGAACGAAATGTCGTTGCCTGCAGCCATACATGTAATAATAAACAACACACAATAAACACAAATTAACATCCACCACAGTGAGTTCACCAAGCACTTCCTCACTGTGATGGAGGCAAAAGTCTTAGGGTTGCTGTCTCTTCCCTCCTCTTCTCCCTCTGCGCTGAGGCGATACCCCACCGGGCGATGGTAAGTCAGTCCCGCGGTTCCAGCTCCACGGCCCCGGGGTGGTCGAAGCTGCCGCCCTCCAGTCCAATGGACGCAGTTATTGCCACGGGAGCTCCGGAAAACAGGCACCAACCTGTGACCTGCGAGCTCCCGATGATGTCATCCACTGGCCCGCGGCCGAGCCCCGGATTCAGGTCACCGCCGCCAGAACGCCGCCCCAGCCACCGGAGCACCGTCTCCGCCCCTCACCAGGCCGCCCTCACGGGAGCATCTCCGCCCCGCACCGGGCTGCCCACACGGGAGCGTTCGCCTTCCAGCCGGGAGCCGAGCCGCCGTCACAGGAGCGCCTTCCAGCCCCGCACCAGGCCGCCCACACGAGAGCGCCTTCCAGCCGGGAGCCGGGCCGCCCTCACCGGAGCGCCGAGTCGTGCCGCTGCCCAAACGCCGCCGCAGCTTGAAGACGGCCAGCCTCGCGTTGGTAAGTCCTGGCTGGCTCTACCTCCGGAGCCTCGAGTTCGGTCGCAGGTTGGAGGCCGCCAGCTCCGCCATTAGGCCTCAGCGCAGACGGGGGAAGATAAGGGGGATACGACAAGAAAGTCGCATTCCCCCGAAGGGAGAGACAGAAAGCCCTGTTTCACACAACATTTCCCCATCCCCCCCCCCCCCCCCCCCCTCCACCACACATAAATAACCAACCTAATAACCAAAGGTATAACTAAACAAGACAAAAAAGTAAAAACAGACAGACTGCAGGCGAGCTGCAGTCGTTTCACAGCGCCGCCACTTCCGGAACTTCCTTCCATTGTAATTCAACAATCTAATCTTGTGCCTCATTACCTTCTTGTTATTAATGTAGGTATACAAAAATCTATTTATAATCCTACTTGCCAAAGGTCTGCATGACTCCTTTTGTTCTGTTTGAGTTCTTTCCTCCTTGCTTTATATTCCGCAAAGGTCCTTTCTAATTTCATCTTCTTTGGCCTTCCTTGCATGTGATTCCTATTTACTTTTTGACAAAATTTACCACCTATTTGTTTATCTGTGGTTTATCTGCGGTTCTCTTTCCTTGCTTCTCCTTGTCCCTCCTCCTTACTGGAATATGCCGGTCTTTTATCAACTGGCCTTTAATCGATTCTCATGTCAGATGTGGACTTGCGCAACAACAGTGGGGTGGGAGATTGCAACCTTCACGTGGTCCTCCCTGTTTCGACGAATGCAAACAACAGGTTGTGCACAATCAAATAAGATCATATGTAACAAGTTTTCCTACAACTTTAGGCTGTGCACGCCGTATGCAAGAAGAAGAAGATGCTCACAATGTATCCTCCTGAGTCTCATGGAAATTTGCCTTAATCCAATACCTTCCTATTGAAAACAATTCCTGAAGAAGGGTCTCGACCCAAAACGTCACCCATTCCCTCTATCCAGAGATGCTGCCTGTCCCACGGAGTTACTCGAGCATTCTGTGTCTATCTTTGGTGTAACCCAGCATCTGCAGTTCCTTCCTACAAATTTAAAAACCTATCGAGTTGTGATCACTATTCCCAAAATGTTCTTCCACTCAAATACCAGTCACCTAGCAAGGCTTGTTTACCCAGCACAAGGTCGGGTATGCTCCCTTCTCAGGAATTAACCTCGTAAACCTATGCTGCACTCCCTCAATAGCAAGTCATAATAACAGTCATAGTATGTTGGGGTGGGAACTCAGTTCAAACAACTATCAGTGTTAAACAAGTGGGTTGATTTGACCTGGATAGAACAAGGTTCTTGTATGTTGATGTATACATCCAGGTAACATAGAAACACAGAAACATAGAAAATAGGTGCAGGAGTAGACCATTCACCCCTTCGAGCCTGCACTTCCATTCAATATGATCATGGCTGATCATCCAACTCAGTATCCTGTACCTGCTTTCTCTCCATACCCCCTGATCCCTTTAGCCACAAGGGCCACATCTAACTCCCTCTTAAATATAGCTAATGAACTGGCCTCAACTACATGTGTGGCTGAGAATTCCAGAGATTCACCACTCTCTGTGTAAAAAATGTTTTTCTCATCTCAGTCCTAATAGATTTCCCCTTTATCCTTAAACTGTGACCCCTTGTTCTGGACTTCCCCAACATCGGGAACAATCTTCCTGCATCAAGCCTGTCCAACCCCTTAAGAATTTTGTACGTTTCAATAAGATCCCCTCTCAATCTTCTAAATTCTAGCGAGTACAAGCCGAGTCTACCCAGTCTTTCTTCATATGAAAGTTCTGACATCCCAGGAATCAGTCTGGTGAACCTTCTCTATACTCCCTCTATGGCAAGAATGTCTCTGACACATCTTGACTAGTGCCCTGTGGTGATAAAGAGATATTGAGCACACAAGCTATGAGCTGCCTGCTACTGTCTGCAATTTGATTGGCCTGGTTGACTCAAACTTCAGAATCAATGTTAGTGGTTAAAATATTAAAAGTGAGCGATTCAGTAATATTGAGGGTCGGGGGAGAGAGCTGACCATTATTGTTGATGGAAATGTCAAAACGTGTCATTCATAATTGGATACCGTTGATTGCATCTTCTTGGCTCAGTTCTTCCCAAGTTTTCATTGCACAATTAATTCTGTACATGAGAATGCTCGAGGTGTTATCTCCCTGCTAAACCACACAATTGCTTCAGAAATCAATAAACCCCTCCGTAACTCGCTTCACTGTAAACCCATCTGTTCCCCTGGCAAGCTAATTTTGCTGATTTCATTCCTCGCACTTTGTTATCTGGGGGAAAGGAAATAACAATGAAACCTGCCTTAAGTTTGATTTAATTTAAGCAAACATGACGGTATGACAAGGCATGCTGGAAAATCTCAACAGGTCCAGCAACCACAACCAGAGAGCAGTGCTGAACTACTACCTACCACTTTGGTGACCCTCGGACTATCCTTGGTCTGACTTTGATGACTTTACCTTGCACTAAATGCTATTTCATTATCATGTATCTATACACTGTAAATGGCTCAATTGTAATCATGTATTGTCTGTCTGCTTTCTGGATAGCACGCAGCAAAGGCTTTTCGCTGTACCTCAGTACGTGACAATAAACTAAACTACCTCCAGATCAAAGCCTTTCCATTGGGATGGAGAGTGTGGACAGGATAAAGGGAACATCTCTGATGGTGGAGGTGAGGACTGCCACGTGACTACACTGTTTACAAAGCTGTCTGGATAATCAACTAACGCGGGGATTTTGAGAATGGGATAGAGTGACATGTAGTGTTATGAAATGCAGGTCAGAGCTGTTGCTTAAACCTGACACCTGAAACCTATTATCTGAATGGTGGCAGATTAGGAAAAGGGGAGATGAAACGAGACCTGGGTGTCATGGTACACCAGTCATTGAAAGTGGGCATGCAGGTGCAGCAGGCAGTGAAGAAAGCGAATGGTATGTTGGCATTTATAGCAAGAGGATTTGAGTATAGGAGAAGGGAGGTTGTACTGCAGTTGTACAGGGTCTTGGTGAGACCACACCTGGAGTATTGTGCACAGTTATGGTCTCCTAATCTAATCATTCATGGTCGAGACGTGTTCCCGCACGGTGGTAACTATTCGCGGCCTCAGAACGGTCGCTCAAAGTTTTTCAACATGTTGAAAAGTTTTCCCTGACCATATATTGGTAGCCATGGAGAAAATCGATATATTTGAAGTCGTAGTGCAGTGGTAGTGAGGTTGCCATGTCGTTGTAGGTAGTCGAGGTAGCCGGAGGCAATCTCCTTTGCTGACCAGGCATATTAATTGGCTCATTGGGGAAAAATAATGTTAAATGCCCGCTAAGCTTCACAGATGTGTATCTCTTTCTTATTAAAAAGTTGTCTGGCTTCTTAAAAATGTCTACACTCCTTCTCCCCATTTTCTCCCCCCTTCTTCCCCCTTCTCCCCCCTTCTCTCGCCCCCTTTCTCCCCCACTTTCCCTGGCCCCCGCCTATTGTTAAATGGCACATTACAATCTTTCCATGGGAGTTTATGCCCTCCAGATAAATCAGGATGGGGAGTAAATATTCACAAAACATCATTGATCCACAATCTAAGAACAACCAAAATGCAAGATGATTCAATGATTGTACTTATTACCTCTGTTTGAAGAAGGGTCTTGACCTGAAACATCACCTATTCTCCATAGAAGTTGTCTGACCTGCTGTGTTACTCCAGCTCTTTGTGCTTATCTTCAGTTTAAACCAGCATCTGCAATTCCTTCCTACACACCTTCAATTTTAGCATTGCTTGCTTGAATCTGCGGAGTTTTCATAATGGCACCGACATAATCGGTTTTCTTTACTTTGAAGTTCTTTATTTGTTGCGTGATTCTCACAGCAAGGGTTTTGTTTCTTTCTCTCGGTAAACAAGGAAGATGGAGTGGAAATAGTTTTCACTTTCATCTGCAGAAGTACTTGTGTCAAATCAATTTCTCAAGTACGTGGTTTAGTTCACCTCTGGGATTAGCTTGCCATAACTATTTCCTTTCAATTTTCCACGTAATCACCATTATTTGCATTTTACAAAACATTCTGGATTCAATATTTTACTTTTCTCTTAAGCTAACAGGATTGTGGAGCTTAACACTTCAGTTTATCAGCTGAGCAGCTCGGTAACCAACAACCGATGCATTGTGGATTATGTTTGAGTATTCTGTACTAGAATATGAACAACATAAGGCGAAAGAGCACAGAGATCCAGATGTGGAGGAAAGAACTGCAGATGCTGATTTTCACCCAAGATAGACACAAAATGCTGGAGTAACTCAGCGGGACAGGCAGCATCTCTGGAGAGAAGGGGTGGGTGACGTTTGGCTCGAGACCCTTCGTCAGACTGAGAGTCAGGAGATAGGGAGACACAGAGATAAGCAAGGGTAATATGTGCAAATGAGTCATCCAAAGAGATCCAGGTCTCGACCCAAAATATCACCCATTCCCTCCATCCAGAGATGCTGCCTGTCCCGCTGTTATTCCAGCATGTTGTGAATATCTCGGTAAGGAGAGTTGACTGGCAGATGATTCAGGTAGGAAAAAGAAGCGTGGAGATAGTCATTCATAAAGACTCCTCACACCCTTGTAATGGACTGTTCGAACTACTTCCCTCCGGCAGACGTTACAAGGCCTTTTACGCCCGAACCTCCAGACTCAGGAACAGCTTCATTCCCAGAGTTATAGCGGCTCTGAACCGGCGCTGCTGAGTGCCCCCCTCCCCCATGGACTGTCTCCCTCAGATGGTCACGTCGCACAGACACATCTGCATGTTATTCTGTTTTGACTGTTTTACTGTTTTAATGTTCTTTTTACAAACCATGTTCTCAGGGTATCTAAATCTAAATGTTATTAGTTATTTAAGTTATGACATCGGATGGAAGCTGCATACCAAATCTCGTTGCACTTATGTGCAATGACAATAAAATATATTATTGTTATTATTATAAAGGCTGGACATGATAAATGGCTAAAGACAAAAGGATGCAGATGCAAGGATCTCATCAAATAGGGAGGTGGGGGGAAGAACCAAAGGGAGTGATGGTGGTTAGATATGAACAAGGGGTGTGGATGGATGTGGGGCCTGAAGAAAAATTGATGTGTGATGAGCAGAAGGTGGAAGTGGATTAGGGAAAGGGACTGGGTAACACGGGACACAGTGCTTGGAAAGAAACGTGTGTGAGAGGACCTGGTGAGATGAGACAGAAGGTTTGGGTGAAGGTTTACCTTAAATTGGAGCTTTCGATGTTCATGCCATGGGTTCATAGGCGACTGAAGTGGACTGTGCAGTTTTGATCATTTGGTTTGTGTGTGGCCTCACTCTAGAAATAGAAATGGTTGACGATAGAGAGGTCGGAGTGGGAATGGAAAGGAAAACTGAAATGAGTTGCAACTGGCAGGCCCAGCTGGCCCTGGTGTTCAGTGAAGTGGTCACCTAGGCTGCACATGGTCTCACCGAGAAGTAAGTCAGAGGGTGATGAATCTGTGGAATTCTTTGTCACGGAAGGCAGTGGAGGCGAAGTCAATGAACATTTTTAAGGCAGAGATAGATAGATTCTTGAATAGTATGGGTGTCAGGGATTATGGGAGAAGGCAGGAGAATGGGGTTAGGAGGGAACATTGGATCAGCCATGATTGAATGGCAGAGTAGTATTGATGGGCCAAAATGGCCTGATTCTGCTCCTATCTCTTATGACCTTATGATCTTAAGTGTGCCTGTCTCACCTAGAACAGCTGTTTAGGTCTCTGAATGAAGGTAAGGGAAGAGGTGAAGGGTCAGGTTTGCCTCTCCAGTGATTGAAGGTGAAAGTGCCTGTGGAGAGAGAGGGATGAATGAAGAGGGCTGAGTAAACCAAGGCAATAAGAAATTCCTGCGGAAAACAATAAGGGCAGGGAAGGGGAGATGTGACTTGCGGTGGGATCATGTTGAAGTGTGTGAAAATGTTGGGCAATGTTGTGTTGGATGACGACGCTGGTGGGGTGAACGTTAAGGACCAGGGAACTCTTTCCTCATGTGTTCAACAAGGAACTGCAAATGCTGGAAGATCGAAGGTACACAAAAATGCTGGAGAAACTCAACGGCTGCAGCATCTATGGAGCGAAGGAAATAGGCAACGTTTCAGGCCGAAACCCTTCTTCAGACTGATGGGGGTGGGGGGGAGAAGGAAGGAAAAAGGGAGGAGGAGGAGCCCAAGGACGGGGAGATGGGAGGAGACAGCTCGAGGGTTAAGGAAGGGGAGGAGACAACAAGGGCTAGCAAAATTGGGAGAATTCAACGTTCATGCCATCTGGACGCAAGCAACCCAGGTGGAATATAAGGTGCTGTTCCTCCAATTGCCGGTGTTACTCACTCTGGCAATGGAGGAGACCCAGGACAGAGAGGTCGGATTGGGAATGGGAGGGGGAGTTGAAGTGCTGAGCCACCGGGAGTTCAGGTTGGTTATTGCAGACTGAGCGGAGGTGTTCGGCAAAACAATCGCCCAACCTCCGCTTAGTCTCCCCGATGTAAATCAGCTGACACCTAGAGCAGCGGATGCAGTAGATGAGGTTGGAGGAGATACAGGTGAACCTTTGTCGCACCTGGAATGACTGCTTGGGTCCTTGAATGGAGTCGAGGGGGTAGGTGAATGGACAGGTGTTGCATTTCTTGCGGTTGCAACGGAAAGTGCCCGGGGAGCGGGTGGTACGGGAGGGAAGGGAAGAATTGACAAGGGAGTTGCGGAGGGAGCAGTCTTTGCGGAAGGCAGGCATAGGGGGAGATGGGAAGATGTGGCGATTGGTGGGGTCACGTTGGAGGTGGCGGAAATGGCGGAGGATTATGTGTTGTATTTGCCGGCTGGTGGGGTGAAAGGTGAGGACCGGGGGGACTCTGCCCTTGTTGCGAGTGCGGGGATGGGGAGAGAGAGCAGTGTTGTGGGGTATGGATGAGACCCTGCTGCGAGCCTCATCTATGGTGGCGGAGGGGAATCCCCGTTCCCTGAAGAACGAGGACATTTCCGATGCCCTGGTGTGGAACGTCTCATCCTGGGAGCAGATGCGGCATAGGCGGAGGAATTGGGAGTAGGGGATGGAGTCTTTACAGGGGGCAGGGTGGGAAGACGTGTAGTCCAGATAGCCATGTGAGTCAGTTGGTTTGTAGTGTATGTCGGTCAGAAGTCTGTCCCCTGCGATGGAGATGGTGAGGTCAAGAAATGGTAGGGAAGTGTCGGAAATGGTCCAGGTGTATTGGAGTGCCAGATGGAAGTTGGTGGTGAAGTGGATGAAGTCAGTCAGTTGTGTGTGGGTGCAGGAGGTGGCCCCAAAGCAGTTGTCAATGTAACGGAGGTAGAGGTCGGGGATGGGGCCCTTGTACAAAGAGGCAGGCGTAGCTGGGGCCCATGCGTGTGCCCATAGCTACGCCTTGTGTTTGGAGGAAATAGGAGGAGTCAAACGTAAAGTTGTTGAGGGTGAGGACCAACTCCGCTAGGCGGAGGAGAGTGTCAATGGCTGTTGAGGGTGAGGACCAACTTTCCTCATTCTACCTGGGTGGAAGGGGGATAAGAAAAAGAATGGTGGGGAATGGAAGAAACACAACGCTGGCAGCTCATTCCATATATCTAACACGTTTAAAGTGAAAACATTGCCCCTCAGGTTTGTTATTAACCTTACCCCATCTCACCTTAACCCTATGTTCTCTGGTTCTTGATTCCCCTACTCTAGGAAAAAGACTCTTTGCATTCCCCTCATGATTAAGCACCATTATCAGATCACCCCTCAGGTTCCTGCACTCCAAGGAATAAAGTCTTACCCTGCCCAATCCCTTCCTATAGCTCAACCCCTCAAGTTCATATGTTCATAAGACATAGGAGCAGCCCATCGAGTCTGGTCTATGTTCTTATTTTTTAGCTCTATCATTGTCACCTCAAAAGACGAACCCACATCCTCTCTGAACGCTGCCATGACATTCATAGAAACATAGAAACATAGATAATAGGTGCAGGAGGAGGCCATTCGGCCCTTTGAGCCAGCACCGCCATTCATTGTGATCATGGCTGATCATCCCCTATCAATAACCCATGCATGTCTTCTCCCCATATCCCTTGACTCCACTAGCCCCGAGAGCTCTATCTAACTCTCTCTTAAATCCATCCAGTGACTTGGCCTCCACTGCCCTCTGTGGCAGGGAATTCCATAAATTCACAAGTCTCTGGGTGAAAAAGTTTTTTCTCACCTCAGTCTTAAATGACCTCCCCTTTATTCTAAGAGTATTCTTTCTGAAGAGTAAAGCAATTCCTCCACCTCTTTTACGTCCCTCTCTATCACATCTGAAACATCAAAACCGTGAAATGTAGAACTGTCAGTCCTGTCCTCCTTGCAACCAAGTCTCCGTGATGGCCACATCACAGTTCCTCTCCAAAATAGCCACAACATCAGATTTCCAGGTTTCTGTGTACGTCATAGTTCATAGTTTTTGTACAATGTCACATAACCATGAGGGTAGCAATTAATCCCAGCATACCCTCATTTGTGTAGATGGGTCCATCTGTGGTAATAGTTTACCAGTTTCAGTCACAGTTTCGTTTGTTGTCCTATGTACGGAGATACAGTGGAAAGCTTTTGTCGTGTGCTCTCCAGTCAGCAGAAAGACAATACACTAATACAATCGAGCCATTTACGGTGTATAGACACATGATAGGGTAAGGGAATAATGTTTAATGCAAGGTAAAGGCTATAGTGCAGGTGAGGTGATTTGTGAATGTCCTGAGTCCCCTCTCAAATTAAAGCTGCCATCGCACTAGAGTCATAGAATCACGCAGTGTGGAAACACCAGCCTCTAGCAGCTTGTTCCATACACGCACCGTGAAAAAGTTACCCCTCCTATTAAATCTTTTCCCCTTCATCTTAAACCTGCTGTATGTCCTCTGATCCTTGATTCACCTAATTTAGGTAAGAGACTGTGTGCATCTACCCAATCTATTCCTCTCATGATTTATACACCTCTATAAGATCACACCTCATCCTCTTGCATGCCAAGTAATAGTCTCAGCCATCACAACCTCTCCCTATAGCTCACACCCTCTAGTCCTGGCAACATCCTCTTAAATCATCTCAGTGCCCTTTCCAGCTAGACAACATCTTTCCAATAACATGATGCCCAGAACTGAACACAATATTCCAAATGCGGTCTCACTAACGTCTTCTACAACTGCAAAATGCCTCCCAATGTCTACCTCAATACTCTATACACTATACTCAATTCTCTACATTCAATACACCGTTTAGAAAAAAATCATGATTTGGATAATGGTTATTCCACCATATCGCCTCAAGAGCATATTATCTTGGAAATGTTTAATGAGTTTTTGTGGGATCCTGCTCTGAACAATCTGGATATCATTTTTCCAACATTGAAATAGTAAGTGGGTATGCATCAGCAGTAAAGCACCTTACGATATCAACCCTGGATAAGCTGGAAGAAGGATAGTGCCAGAGTATGAATGAATGATTGATACTTTATTGTCACATGTGACATGTCACAGTGAGATTCCTTTTTTTGCAAAGAGTTGTCACATATAGGGTGCTGACAAAGTTATAAAGTATTCCATTTAGTCCCCCATGCTCTTGGTGCCCCCCCCCCCCCCCCCCCCCCCCCCACGCTGGGACCCTATGTTTTCCCAATGTCCCCCCCCCCCCGTCCATGCCGGGTCCCTCTTTGTTCTCGGCAGCGCGTCCGAGACATACCAAACTTTCTATTTCTTCTGAAAACATTCAGGCTTCAGCATGCTTTCTTGGCCATAGCTTCAATGTGCGTGTTCCAGGACAAATTGTTGGTGATATTTATGCCTAGTAACGTAGCCCAGCCCTCCACTATCCCCACTTTGGAACCATTGATGCTGGTGGGGGTGTGAGTAACAATCTCGCCTCTTGCAAACCCAACAAATCCAAATTCCTCCATTTTAGGAAACTTGCTACACAGCCCTGCGCGAGAAGGTCTGCAGTGATACTTCTCAATTATAACAAGAGATCTGAAGAAAGGTCTCGACCCGAAACATCACCCATTCCTTCTCTCCAGAGATGCTGCGTGTCCCGCAGAGTTACTCCAGCATTTTGTGTCTTTCTTCGGTTTAAACCAGCATCTGCAGTTCCTTCCTACATGTGAGCAATAAATGCTAGCCTTGCCCCTGATGCCCAGCCCCATAAATAAATACGAACAAATGCTACACATTACACTTTTGAACTTTCATTCCTAAAATGACATGCAGTGCAAATAAGTAAACATTTTATTTATTCAGATAATGGAATCATTCGGTATTTAAGATGAACTGAGTTGACCAGATAAACATATCTTCCCTGCATGAATAGCTGGTGTTTGTGAATGCAAATAAAGGTTACAATTGAAATAAAGTGCAGGGTGACAGCAGAGTATCTAAGTGCTCTGAATACTAATGCATGTTTCTAATCTCCTCTTAGTTGCATTTATTTCAGTATTTTGCAATTGCTTTGAAATTAATCAAAATTGACCTCTGTTTATAATCATCAGCTCCACTGGGTGTGAGTTTTTTATGTGTGTTTTTGTCGTTAACTGAGGATAACATTAAATAATGCCCAATGTGCAGGAAGAAACTTCAGTTGCTGGGCTTTGCCCCTTGCCCTTTGCCCCCTGCCAAAGTATCGCGCACCAACCACCAACCTGGACACACTGCAGCAGAACCACTGTCGTGCCGCTGCCGATCGGAACGCCTGTTGATGTTTAGTAGAGAGTAGAGTGTTTAATTTGTTCATGATATATGTATTTTTATTTCTATTTATTTTTTACTGCACACTGAATGGACACTGTTTGAGCAACGTTTTTTTGTTTCCTCTGGGTATGTGAGTACTCAGGAAAATGACAATAAAGATATACTTGATACTTGAACTTGATACTTTCTCCCGGATGTCTGGTTTCCACGCACACTCCAAAGACGTGTAGGTTTGCAGGTTAATTGGCTTCGATAAAATTGTAAGTTGTCCCTGGAGTGTGTTAGTGTTTGGGGATTGCTGGTCGGCGCGGACTCGAAGGGCCTGGTTCCGTGCTCTATCTCTAAACTAAAGTAAATCTCTCAACTAAACTATAAGGAAGAGTTTGTCTGTATAAAAAACTTTTCAGAACTATGTCACAATCTTAATTCCTAGTGCGAGATTACAGAGCATCCCCAGAATTGATGTCCAGTGTAGAATGGGTGTGACTAGGTGTGTTTTTGAAGAACTACATAACAGACTCTCATGCATACATCAGAACACTTAATTAACTATCCAATTCATGTTACATTTAACTGGCCTTTACATAATTGGCTGATTAGTGTAGTTTAGTTTAGAGATACAGCACGGAAGCAGGCCCTTCGGCCCATCGAGTCCACGCTGACCAGTGATCCCTGCACACTAACACTATCTACACACCAAGGGCAACTTACATTTATACCAAGCCAATGAACCTACAAACTTGTATATCTTTGGAGTGTGGAAGAAAACTGAAGATCTCGGAGAAAACCCACACAGATCACAGGGAGATCGTACAAAATGTACAGACAGCATCCCTGGTCAACATCGAACCAGGGACTGGGGGCTCTGTCGCTGTTCGGCAGCAACTCTACCGTTGCACCACCGTGCCATTCACTTTGATGACCTGACGTAGAAATAAGAAAAAAAGTTATTTTTGCTGTACTCCAAATGGATAAAATTGGATCTGAAGAGCTTGTCCAAGTCAAGTCCCAAGTCAAATTTTATTCGTCACATGCACATAAAGTGCAGTGAAATGAATTTGACAGCAGTGGTACAATAAAAAAAGAACACTCAATACACAATAAATATTTAACACAAACATCCACCACAACATTAATCACTTTGGTGGAATGCACAAAATTTGGTCATTCCTCCTCCATTTCCCCCCGTGTTCAGGACCACAACCCTCCGCAATCCCTGCTGCAGGCGTCCACATGTGCAGACAAGGTAAGTCCACGTAAGTCCTGAATTGGTGCTTCCCCACCGGAGACCGCGGCTTCAAGATGGTGTGGGCCGCAGGCCGGCGATCAAAGATCTAAAGTCCCCGCCGCACCCAGCCAGAAGCACCGCAGGGCCGGTGGTCAGAGATCCTCTCCAGGGGTCCCCAGCAAGGGATCCCGCTTCGGATGGTAAGTCCCCGCCGCGCCTGCGGTAGAAGTAGGCCGCGAGCCGGAGGTCGGAGCTTTTTCCTCCGGGGTCCCCAACGTGGGATCCCAGGATCATTGCGCCGCGCCAGCTGGAGCTCCGCAGACCGCGGCTTCAGGCTCCCGTGGGCCAGCGAACGGAGAGCTCCCCTCCGGCAAGCCCTGGTGAGGGCTCGCCCGCTCCACAACAAAAGTGTCCTCGCTGCGCCCGCAGCTGAAGCTCCGGGTGTGTCTCTGGGAAAGGCCGCACTGATCCTCGGTGTTAGGCCACGGGGGAGGCGACATGGAAAAAGCCGCCTCTCCGTGGAGGAGGCGACGAACCGGTTTCCCCCTTACCCCCCCACACCACCCCCCACACAAGGCACATAGAGAGATTTAGTGTTCTCAAAGTGGCATCCTTTATATCGGTGAGACCAAGCCTAGACTCGTCGATTGTTTTGCCAATCCCTTGTGGTTGGGTCCATTGATTTGTATCTATATGCTGAATCTCCCGTGACCTCACCATTTTAACTCCCCTGCCCAATCCCATAATGACATTCCTGTCCTAGGCATCCTCCATTGCCAGGGTGAGACCATATGCAAAATTGAGCAACAGCACATCATCTTCTGTTTGGGTAGCTTCCAATATAACAGTATGAAAATTGAATTCCCCAATTTTAGGTAACCAACCTGCAAACAACCTCTTTTTTCCACTTCCACCTTGCCCATTCTTCCCTGTTCCCCTTCTGGACTCACACCCATTTCAATCCTTCCCCTTCCCCTTCCTCTGGCTTCACACTTTGGACCATTTCCATCCTTATCTCACACCTTTGGTCTACTCATCTCTGTGCTTTGTCCAAACATCTGCCTGTCAAAAAGCCCCCTCACCTGAATCAACCTATCACTCTCCAAGCTTTGTCTTGTCCCTCTTCTCTTCCAGCTGTCTCACTCCCTCCACCACAATCGGTCTGAAAAAGGGTCCTGACCCAAAATGTCACTTATTATTGTTCTCCAGAAATGCTGAGATTCATTACTGCAGCACCTTGGGTCTTTTTAGTAAACCAGCATCTGCAGTTCCTGAATTTTCACAGGGATGTTACTGGATTTGGAGACCTTGAGCTATAAGGAGAGGTCAGATAGAAACATAGAAACATAGAAATTAGGTGCAGGAGTAGGCCATTCGGCCCTTCGAGCCTGCACCGCCATTCAATATGATCATGGCTGATCATCCAACTCAGTATCCCGTACCTGCCTTCTCTCCATACCCCCTGATCCCCTTAGCCACAAGGGCCACATCTAACTCCCTCTTAAATATAGCCAATGAACTGGCCTCAACTACCCTCTGTGGCAGAGAGTTCCAGAGATTCACCACTCTCTGTGTGAAAAAAGTTCTTCTCATCTCAGTTTTAAAGGATTTCCCCCTTATCCTTAAGCTGTGACCCCTTGTCCTGGACTTCCCTAACATCGGGAACAATCTTCCTGCATCTAGCCTGTCCAACCCCTTAAGAATTTTGTAAGTTTCTATAAGATCCCCTCTCAATCTTCTAAATTCTAGAGAGTATAAACCAAGTCTATCCAGTCTTTCTTCATAAGACAGTCCTGACATCCCAGGAATCAGTCTGGTGAACCGTCTCTGCACTCCCTCTATGGCAATAATGTCCTTCCTCAGATTTGGAGACCAAAACTGTACGCAATACTCCAGGTGTGGTCTCACCAAGACCCTGTACAACTGCTGTAGAACCTCCCTGCTCCTATACTCAAATCCTTTTGTAATGAAAGCTAACATACCATTCGCTTTCTTTACTGCCTGCTGCACCTGCATGCCTACCTTCAATGACTGGTGTACCATGACACCCAGGTCTTGCTGCATCTCCCCCTTTCCCAATCGGCCACCATTTAGATAATAGTCTGCTTTCCCGTTTTTGCCACCAAAATGGATAACCTCACATTTATCCAAAATGGATAACCTCACATAGACTGGGACATTAGACCCTGGAGTGCAGGAGGTGAGGGGTGACCTTATAGATATTTTTTAAATTGTAAGGGGCAGGGGAAAGGTGAATAGCCATAGTCATTTCCACATGAAAAGGGAGCCTAAAAGTAGAGGGCATCGATTTAAGATAAGAGGGGAAAGATTTAAAAGAGACATGTGGAGCACAATTTTCATATAGGTGGGTACATGAAAGAGGTACCAGAGGATGTAATAGAGGCAGGTACAATTACAACATTTAAAAGACACTTGAAGATGGACAGGACAGTTTTGGACCAAAAAAGACAAATGGGATCAGCTTACTTAGCTAACATGTTGGCATGGCCCACAGGGCTTGCTCCATGACCCGATGACCTGGTTCAAACCTTGGTCAGATCATGCGTAATGTGCTGCATTTTGCCCTGTCATATTACAAAGAATATAGGCACTCAAGAGGGAGTGGAGATTCTGCAGTTTCCGAGGTTGAGGACCTTGCCCATCTCCTGTAGCTCTACATAGAGTTGACCACTTAGATTTCCTCGTGCTCTGGTTACCCATTGTCCCTTTATGTGCTTATAACATTTATTGGGATTATCCTTAATGCTACCTGCCTGAGCTATCTCCTGTCCTCTTTTTGCCCTTCTAATTTCCTTTTTTAGCTTACTGCTTAGTTCCAGGAACTTTTCCAGGAAACGTTATTCCCTTATCATGTATCCATACACTGCAAAGGCATCAAATGTGATCATGTACTGTATTTCTGCTGACTGGTTAGCATGCAACAAAAGCTATTTACTGTACCTCGGTACACGTGACAATGAACTGAACTGAACTGAACTTGATCCCAGCTGCCTCTCCCGCTCCAATGCCTTCTTCCCACTCTTGACCACAACCTCAATTTTCCTCATCATGCAGGCTTCCTGCATTTACCTGCATTGCCTTTCAATCTGACAGGGACGTGCATGTTCTGAGCTCTTGTTGGCACATTTGCCTTTTCCATCAAACAACCTACTCCAACTAACTTGAGCGAGTTCCTGATTCACACCCTCAAAGATGGCCAAATATTTAGCATTTTAACTTGTAGGCCTGATCTGCCACTATCCATAACTATCTTAAACCTAATAGAACAGTGGTCGCTGGTCCCAAGTGGCTCATCATCAAATTCCACCCAGTCTAATCTTTTTGTACTATGACATTCCCAGTCAATGTCGGGAAAGTTAAAATCCCCAACTAAAATAACCTTATCAAGCCTGCAATCTTCTGGCATATTAGCTCATCTAAGGCCCGTTAACTATTTGGGGGTCTAGTACACCACCAACAAGATCATCCCTTTCTTATCCTCAACTCCACCCATATCGCCTCACTAGACAAACCGTCCGTAATGTCTCCTCTGACCACTGCCGTGACATCCTTATAACCAATACATAACACCCCCTCCTTTTTTACCCTCACCTCTGTCTCACATGAAGCCTGTACCCCAGAACATTGAGCTGCCAGTCCTGCCCCTCTCTTAACCAGGTTTCCATAATGGCTACAACGTCCCAGCCGCACGTACCTATCTATGTTTGAAGCTCATCTGCCTCAGTCAGGCCTCTTGCATTAAAATAAGTGCAATTGAAACTTGGACATTAAGAAAAATTGTCAATGTATTCAGCGGGATATAGACATAAAATGCTGTAGTAACTCAGCGGGACAGGCAGCATCTCTGGAGAGAAGAAATGGGTGACGTTTTGGGTCGAGACCCTTCTTCAGCGGGATATGGATCAACTACAGAAATGGACAGAGAAAGGGCAAATGAGACATAATCCGATTAAGTGTGAGGTGTTACACTTTGGGAGGTTAAGGAGGGAGTACAAAGTTAATGGCAAGATCCTTAACTGCATTGATGTACAGAGTGATCTAGCAGACCAGGTCATCACTCCCAGAAAGTGGAGCCACAAATAGACGTGGTAAAGAAGGCACATGGTATACTTGCCATGTGGAAGCATGATGCAGCTCGTTAGTACTGCCTTTAACTGTACTTAGTCTGCCTTTGGAGTATTGCTTACAGTTCTAGTTGTCCCATTAGAGGAAAGATGTGGAGACCTTGGAAGGGTGCAGAAGAGGTTTACTAGAATGCTAAAAGTCGCACAAAGTGCTGGAGTAATGCTTCCGAGATGGTGCCCAACACAGGCGACTATTTGCGTACTAGCCACAGAAACAAATCTACAAACTCATATTACAATTGCTCCACACTCTTATGCACTGGAAATGGATTGATTGTCATCATGTGCTATCTTTCTACTGATGATAAAAGCTTTTTTTTTTTTTTTTTTTTTTTTTTTTTTAATTTAATTTTTTTATTATTGGAGATAGGTACATAATCTATTACATCATTACTGTTACATCATTTTTAAATTGATAATATTGTCAGTTATTATTACATTGTCTCCAATACTTTTTGCATTTTTCTTCGTTTTTTTTTTATAACTAGATAGACCTAAAGGGATAGATGAAATAGAGAGAGGGAAGAAGGAAAAAGAAAACTAAAATAAATAAAAAAGGAAGAGGGGTGAAAGAGGTAATTGAAGAAGAATGGAAAAATTTGTTAGAGTTTAAAAACACATTCGAGATATGTTCGTACATTTCGAAGTATAGCATTTCATCCAATCTTTAGTCCGGGTGCTAGTCAGGTTCCTGTGCTGAACTATTCTGACCCTTTAAGTAATCAATAAAAGGAGACCATGTTCCAATGAATAATTCCTGTTTATCCAACAGGGAAAATCTGATTCTTTCCATGTTTAAGGTCTCTGTCATTTCTATAATCCACATTTTGATTGTGGGGGCCGTAGGGCCTTTCCAAAATTTTAGGATTAATTTTTTTCCTGTTATTAAACTGTAATCGATAAAGTTTATTTGTGTTATTCTAAGTGTTTGATTTAATTCTAATATTCCGAGTATTATTAATTTTGAGTTTGGTTCCAGTTGTGTTTTGGTTACTTTGGATATTATACTAAAAATATTTACCCAAAATTTTTTAATTTTTGTACAGTTTGTAAACATGTGCGATAACGTAGCTTCTAAATGTTGACATTTATCACATATAGGTGAGATATGTTGAAAAATTTTATGTAATTTTGTTTTGGCGTAATGTAACCTATGTATTACTTTAAATTGTATTAGAGAATGTCTCGCGTTTAGTGAACACTGATGTATGTGTTGTAGACTTTCTTCCCAAGTGTCTTTCGTTATTACCTGATTTAATTCTTTTTCCCATGCTTGTCTGTATAAGTCCGTCAAAGGAATGTCACTGTCTAATAAGATATTATATATATAAGATATTAATTTTTCTGTATTAGGATGCTTATTCCAACATTCATCAAGAATCTCTGGGTTTCTATTTCGAAAATTTTTAGAATTCGATTTAACATAATCTCTAAGTTGAAGATATCTGAAATAATCATTTCCTCGAAGTCCATAAATCTGTTGCAACTCCTGAAATGTCAAAAAAGAGCCTTCCTTGTAAAGGTGTCCCATATTTTTAATTCCATAATTCTTCCATTGTGTAAAACCCCCGTCTAAACATGAAGGCTTAAACAATGAATTATTCACAATTGGAAGAAAAAGAGATAAGTTATCTAATTTTAATGTCTTTTTTAATTGTTTCCAAATTTTTATAGCACTAAATATTATAGGGTTTTCCCTGTAAATTTTCTTGTTTAATTTAGACGTAGCAAATAATATCGAACCAATATCATAAGGCATACAATCTTCCTTTTCCATTTTTAACCAGTCTGGTTGCTGGTCTATTTCTCCCAACCAGAAGTTCATATTTTTAATATTAACTGCCCAGAAATAAAACAAAAAGTTAGGTAAAACCAAGCCTCCATTATTTTTTGATTTACACAGGTGTCTTTTGCTTATCCTATGATTCTTATAATCCCAGATAAAATCATTAACAATAGAGTCCAATTTTTTAAAGAAGTTTTTTACCAGGTATATCGGAATCGTCTGAAAAAGGTATATATATTTGCGGTAAAAAAATCATTTTTTATGGCATTAATTTTTACCAACCATTGAAATAGGTAATGTTTTCCAGTATTGGATATTCTTATGTAATTTATTCAATAACGGGGGGAAATTTGCTTTAAATAATGATGTATATATCTTAGTTACATAGATACCTAGATAATTAAATTTTTCATTTACTACTTTAAATGGGAATTGTTGTATTATCTGTTTATTATGTTCCCTTATTGGCATAATTTCACTTTTATTCCAATTTATTCTGTATCCTGAAAGTGCACCGAATTGGTTTATTAGTTTTAATAGGTTTGGGATACTAATTTCTGGTTTTGTGATGTAAATTAATACGTCATCTGCGTATAGAGAAATTTTATTCACTGTGTCTTTACTGTTATACCCATATATTTCCGGATGCCCCCTAATTCTTTCTGCAAGTGGCTCAATTGCAAGTGCAAATAGTAATGGAGATAACGGGCATCCTTGTCTACACCTTCTAGATAGACTGAATTTAGATGACAGTCTTTGGTTGGTAAGTATTCTAGCCGTAGGATTTGTGTATAGCAGTTTTATCCATGTGCAAAATTTCTCCCCTAGCTGCATCTTTTCCATCACCGAAAATAAATAAGGCCATTCGACCTGATCAAATGCTTTTTCAGCGTCAAGTGAGATTATTGCTAAATCTTCATTAATAATTCTCTTGGTATATATAATATTAAATAATCTTCTTAGATTATAATATGAATACCGTTTCTGAATAAAGCCTGTTTGGTCAGGGTGTATTAATTTATTCATCACTGTACTTAATCTACGTGCTAGTATTTTAGTTAGTATTTTCTGGTCTGTATTCAGGAGTGCAATTGCTCTGTATGATCCCGGATCTTCCGGATCTTTATCAGCTTTAGGAATAAGCGTTATTATAGATTCATTTAAGTTGTCTGGGAGTTTCTGTTGGGTGTAGATATAATCATATAGTCTTTGCAAGCGTGGGCACAGCAAATCATGAAATTTTTTGTAAAATTCTGAACCTAGACCATCTGGCCCTACTGCCTTACCATTTTTTAGAGAGCCAATAGACTCCTCAATATCCTTTATCGTAATTTCCCTTTCTAATAATTCTCTATCCTTTGAATCTAAACCTTTCAAATTACATTTTATTAAAAAATCTGCTATTCCTTCTGATTGTGCTACAGTTTTAGTTGAATAAAGGTTATGATAGTATTGTAGAAATCTATCATTTATATCCTTGGGCATTTTTAATAATTCTCCTGTCTCTGTTCTAATTTTATGAATTATTTTTTCCCCTTCCATTTTTCGCAGCTGGCGTGCTAATAGTTTTTGTGGTTTGTCTCCAAATTCAAACTGTAATTGTTTGTTTTTTTGATAAAGTTTTATTACTTGTTCTGAGTACATTTTATTTAATTTATATTTCAGTACAGCAATTTTATTATGTTTTAACGTAGATGGCGTTTTCGCATTTTCTGTATCTAGTTGCTTAATTTCACTTTCCAGTACTTTTTGTTTAATCCTGTTTTCTTTATTATAAAATGCTTGGGCAGAGATTAATGTACCTCGAACATACGCTTTGAACGTCTCCCACATAAGAGAAGCAGGTGTGTCAGGGTTGTCATTTACCTCAAAAAATATTTGGATTTGTTTAATAATATATTCCTGGCATGATCTTTCGTTCTTTGGGTCGAGACCCTTCTTCAGCGGGATATGGATCAACTACAGAAATGGACAGAGAAAGGGCAAATGAGACATAATCCGATTAAGTGTGAGGTGTTACACTTTGGGAGGTTAAGGAGGGAGTACAAAGTTAATGGCAAGATCCTTAACTGCATTGATGTACAGAGTGATCTAGCAGACCAGGTCATCACTCCCAGAAAGTGGAGCCACAAATAGACGTGGTAAAGAAGGCACATGGTATACTTGCCATGTGGAAGCATGATGCAGCTCGTTAGTACTGCCTTTAACTGTACTTAGTCTGCCTTTGGAGTATTGCTTACAGTTCTAGTTGTCCCATTAGAGGAAAGATGTGGAGACCTTGGAAGGGTGCAGAAGAGGTTTACTAGAATGCTAAAAGTCGCACAAAGTGCTGGAGTAATGCTTCCGAGATGGTGCCCAACACAGGCGACTATTTGCGTACTAGCCACAGAAACAAATCTACAAACTCATATTACAATTGCTCCACACTCTTATGCACTGGAAATGGATTGATTGTCATCATGTGCTATCTTTCTACTGATGATAAAAGCTTTTCACTGTACCCCGGTACACATGACAATGGACTAAACTGATACAGACATTGATACTGGAGTAATTCAGCGGGTCAGGCAGCATCTCTGGAGCACATGAACAGACATAGACATAGAAAATAGGTGCAGGAGTAGGCTATTCGGCCTTTCGAGCCAACACCGCCATTCAATATGATCATGGCTGATCACCCAAAATCCATACCCCGTTCTGGCTTTTCCCCCATATCCCTTGATTCCCTTAGCGCTAGGGGCTAAATCTAACTCTCTCTTGAACACATCCAGTGAATTGGCCTCCACTGCCTTCTGTGGCAGAGAATTCCACAGGTTCACAACTCTCTGGGTGTAAATGTTTTTCCTTTAACTCAGTCAGAAATGGACTACCCCTTATTCTTAAACTGTGACCCCTGGTTCTGGACTTGCGCAACATCGGGAACATTTTTCCTGCATCTGTCCAATCCTCTAGGAATTGTGTATGTTTCTATAAGATGAGGAACCAGAATGCTGCCTGCATTAGTTGGTATTAGCCACAATGAGAGTTTGGAAAATATTGAATTGTTTTCTTATCATGCAATTAATTGATGTGATTACTTACTTCCAATTTATTTGCTAGTTATTTTATCTGGCAGTTGCGGTAACTAGACAGACATTTGGCTGATTAAGTCATTATGCTCTGCAGATTGTTATGTTTTTAGATGTGGAAGGGCTTTGGCTTAGCTTCAAGGTTTCCACTCCAAAGAGTAGCTAATAATGTTGTTGTGTTGCAAGCCATTCCACAGGGAATGCATCACACTGGAGAATGAGCAGAGAAATCAAATCTGCTTTTGAAGAGAGAGAGGAAGGGAAGAAAGCGAAGCAGGAGGTTCGGACTAATTCACCCAGCTGACCCTGAGTGAGCAACAACATTTGAGGCTTCTGTGTTTCAATGAAGATCTAAGTAGGAGGAAACAAAATATGTAGGAACGAACTGCACATGCTGCTTTAAATCGAAGATAGACACAAAATGCTGGAGTAACTCAGTGGGACAGGCAGCATCTCTGGATAAAAGGAATGGCTGATGTTTCAGGTCAGGTCTGAAGATGGAATATTGACAACAAACGTCACCCATTCCTTCTGTCCAGAAATGCTGCCTGCCCCGCTGAGTTACTCCACCATTTTGTGTCTAAGTAGGAGCTAAATCAGCAGCTTCCACCACAGTCCAAAACTTAGAGCAGTATTTTTTAATAGTAAGATTAAACGAGTACTTATCAGTGCGAAGTTTGATCTGTATTTTATGAGGAGTTACGATGAGGGATTACGTGAAGAACCCACCCAGCGCGCAGGCGCGGCATACTTCCAAGCAGCGGTGTGGAATCACAGATAGACACAAATTGAAGTAAAGATAGTAAAGACCAATGAGACATCAGTCCGAGTTTGATCTATACAATGAGGGTGGGAGCGGAGGGCACGTAATCCCTCATCGTAACTCCTCATAAAATACAGATCAAACTTCGCACTGATAAGTACTCGTTTAATCTTACTATTTTACTTCGGAGTCACGTGAGTGACTACGTGAAGACTTCAAAGGTCTGTGATTTCAAACCGTGTAACAGTTATATCACTCACTGCCAAAAGATCATCGAGGGAGGAAGTGGTATCTAAAGACCAACAAGTTTGTTTAGTTTTAAAAAACAAATGTTTATTAACTACAACAAAAAATAGCTCCCCTGGGCTTTTAAATTATAAATTTGCGGTTTCTAAAATTCTTTCCGCAAAGACGTCCTTTCCCATCAGCGGTTTCCTGTAGAATTTTTGGAATGTCGATTCCCTTGACCATCCCGCTGCTCTGAGGATGTGGTCTAGGGGAACCTGCATCCTATCCGCCGCTGAGGTGGACGCTGCCCTGGTTGAATGGGATTTAAAAACATCTGTGTTAATCCCTGCCATGTTAAGGACCCGTTTCAACCATCTGGATATTGTCTGGCTGGTAACCCGTCCAAAAGGCTTTTTATGGCTGACCCATAAGGCTTTTTCTCTCCCTCTAAGAGTTTGGGTAGTGTCTAAATAATGATGAAGGTGGGTCACCACACACAGCCTAGGATCTGGAGGGTATGCCCGGAAGATCAACCTGGATGTACCTGGTCTGCTTTGTTTTACCAACCCCGGCATGGTGAAAGTAATTGTATCTGGGGTGGTCACCATGTGGTTCAGATTTAACTGATGCAGCGACTGAACCCTCTGAGCTGAGACAAGCGCCATGAGCATGAGGGTCTTATAAGTGGACTGTTCCAGGCTCAGGGATCCCACCGGAGGCCAACCTCGAAGGTGTGTCAATACTACACTCACATCCCACATATGGGTGTATCTAGGTGTAGGGGGTTTGGTGTTAAAGATCCCTTTAAGGAGTTTGATAACCAGAGGGTGGGATCCCACACTATGCTGTCCTATGGGCATAAGGTATGCGGACAGGGCGCTCCGAGCTGTATTGATGGCACTGTAGCTCATCTTTAGGTCATGGTGCAGGTGGGCCAGGAACTCCAGCACATCCGAGATCGAAGCCGTCTTGTAGGATGTCCCTGCTTCCAGACAGTACTGTTCCCATTTCCTGATGTAGGTCAGGTACTGTTTTTTGGTGGAAACTCGCAGGGATGCCGACATGGTGGTGATTGTTCTCTCTGATAACCCCAATCCCCGGTAAGGTCTGTTCAGAATCTGGAAACCAGGAGGTTCAATTTTTGGTGGCATGGATGACTAATGCCAGTTACCGGGTGAGTCAATAATTGGGGGTGGTTATGAAGGACCATAGGTGTCTCTACCACCATGTCGTGGAACATTGGGAACCATGGTTGGGTAGGCCAGTCGGGCACGACCAAAATGCCGGAGGCTGAGTCCGCCTGAATTTTCTGGAGTACCCGACTGATGAGGCAGAAGGGAGGGAAAGCATAGAAAAAGAAATTTCCCCAATCCAGCGTGAAGGCATCTACCGCTGCTGCCTCTGGGTCTGGTTCCCAAGCCACATACATGGGTAGTTGGTGATTTAGTCTAGACGCAAACAAATCTATATCTGGCGTTCCATATTGCTTGACAATTCTAGCAAATAGTTTTGGGTCCAACATCCATTCGATGTTGTCATTGAATTTTCGTGACCTGGTGTCCGCCACTAAATTTAGCTTGCCTGGTAAATAGGCAGCTGATAGCCAAATATGTCTCTCGACACACCATTGCCAGATTATAGCAGTTAATTTGTCGCATGATACTGATTTTATGCCACCCATGTGCTGGATATAAGATACCGCCGTAGTGTTGTCGATCATAATCCTGACAGGCACATGCCGCATATCAGATGTATATGCTTTTAGCCCATAAAAGGCGGCGAGCATTTCCAAGAAGTTAATGCCCAGTGATTGTAGTAGCGATGCCTCTGAGTTAGTCCATCTGCCACCTGTGCTGTCTATGGAGTTAGTAGCTCCCCAGCCTAAAGCACTGGCATCCGTTGTAATGATTATGTTAGGATTGGTTACGGCGATAGGACTGTGACTGTGCCAAATATTATCAACCCACCACTGAAGTTCTGATTTGGCTTCAGTGGGTAACTCCATTTTGCGGTCATAATGCCCCCTATTAAGACGTAATGCATGAGTCCTTGCTCTTTGCAAATTTTGATAATGCAAGGGCCCATGTTGGGCAGCCGGAAATGCTGCTACTATAGAGCCAATGACTCTGGCTACGTGCCGTATCCTTGGTTGCGGTGTAGCAATTAAATGGTTACAAGCTTCGATGAGTGAAACTTTTTTGTCTCTGGGCAGAGTGACAGTCATATGGACAGTGTCAATAGTGAAGCCTAGGTAATCCATGTTAGTAGTAGGCTCCAATATTGATTTATCTGGGTGAAGGATGAAACCCAAAGTTTCAAGGAGTTGTTTAGTGGCTAAAACTCCTGCGACAGCTAGTTCCCTTGTTCTCCCTAATATGAGAACATCATCCAGATAGGCCACGACTAAATGTTTTAGTTCTCTCAATTTTCTCATGGCCACTTTGAGAATTTTTGTAAATAATCTGGGAGCTGTCGTTAAACCATTGGGCAAGGCTCTGTACTGCCATAGCTGGCCCATCCAGATAAATTTCAGATATTTGTAATAATCTCTATGAATGGGTACCAAATAGTAAGCATCCTTGATATCTATGCTTGCCATGTAGTATCCCTTGGAGATCAGTTGTCTGGCAGTGACAAATGTCTCCATTTTGAAATGTTGATACTCAACAGACTGATTAAGTGACGTCAGATCAATAATAATGCGACATCCACCATCTTTTTTGGTTTTGAGAAAAATATTTGATACAAATTCTTGCGGCTCGTGTGTGGTCATTTCTATGATGCCTTTAGCCACGAGCCGATCTAGTTCAGCTTGTCCTTCTACCTTCTCAACTGCTGAGGGAAGGAATACCCTTTGGGGCATGTGCTGAACTGGCGGTTCTATGCCTGGTTTGAATTCAATTTTGTATCCACTGATACTGTTGAGTATAAACTTATTGTTAGTTAAGGAGCACCAAACATGCTTGAAGAACCTCAAACGTCCTCCTGTTAATACAGCACCCGTCGTCTGTGTATGTTGGCAGGAACCAGACCCACCTACCTCCATGTTTATTTGTGGGGCCGTTTTCGGTAGGTTTGGCCCAAGGTTGTCCGTGTTGGTGCTGCGGTGGGGCGGCGCATCTTCCCACGGCTCCGCCCTGGGCCCCGCTCTAAAAAAGAGCTCTGGGGGTAGTGGGAGGCGGTCACCAGGCTTTCACCAGCTCGGTACCTGCTGGTGGATGCCGAGGCGTGCTGCCAACTGGGTGTCTTCACCCTGCTCGGTCCTGGCCCTGCCCTCATGAGGCCTACTGGTTTGGCCGCCTCTTCCAACTCCTTCAGTTTTTTGGCCAAATCTGCACCAAATAGCAGCGCCTCTCGTTCGGGCGCTGGAGCTTTGCAGAGGCCTGCATATTTCGGATTGAGGGCAGGCCGAATGTTGTCCCGCCGTAGGCTATTGAGCTCATAAGTGGTGCTGCACATCAATGCGAGTGCATCCTGCTGGGGTATGGTTAGCTCTTCGTTCCCGACGGACCGAGCAAAGGCGGTGATGGCTGCTGAGTGGAGTTTCAGGACCCGCTGCATCTTTACTTCCTGAGCCCTGATCTGCTGCCCCAGCTGGTTCCAGATCTGCCCGTTGACCGTTTTGACCCGCAGCGCCTCGCAATTCTCTGGCGCTGTGTACGTATCAAGGGCCTGCTGGACGACCTTGTCCTGCAGCGGGTTGTTGGACAGCCTGTTTATGCTGGCCGCCATTCTGGGTGGTAATACCATCCCAGTCGTTGGGGGCGCTGCGTACCGGCCCACTACACCCAGTAGCTCTTTTTCTAGCACGCCCGGCATACTGATGTTGTCCTCCGCCTGCCCTTGGGATAGGCCAGCCCAGTCCTGGCCTCCCTTACTGCCCTCGAACATAGAGGGTACAGAAGGGTGTGGTGAGGAGGAGGCCAAAGCCCGTCCTCCTGGGAGATGCCTAGCCTGCATCTCCTCATCGATCATTTGTTCTAGGAGCTGCCTCATGCAGCTGATGCGGGCGTCTCCCCGTTTCGGTGGTGGAGAGCGTTCCCGTTCCTCCGACGAATCGGAGGACACCGGCCGGTCGGTTTTGTGAGTAGCCTTCCTCCCTGTGCGGGGCGTCGATATCTGCAGCACAGGGGGCGGCTCGGTGTCGGGTGAGCGGGAGCGTTGAAATGGCTCCTCCGCTACGAGTGGCTGCCGCCCAGCTATGGACCCCTCCTCGGGTGGAGTTGGGCAGGCAGTCCTTCTGGCTGGTCGCTTTCGAGAGGCCATAATTCTCCCTTGAGCGACTCTGTAACACAAAAAAGGCACTTACCTGAGGTCTTGTCTTTATGCTGCAGCTGGAGAGCCTGGCTCCAGCTGCTGCCGCTGTTGCACTGCTGACGTAATGCCGCGCCTGCGCGCTGGGTGGGTTCTTCACGTAGTCACTCACGTGACTCCGAAGTAAAATGTGATGGCCATGGTAGCTTTGATAATATTGGCCAAATAAGTATGTCACAAAATGGAGGATCTCTGCATTTGCAAAGCCTGTTTGTCATCTTTCTGTGAAAAGCTGCAAAGCCATGACTCTCATGGCTCCAGGGTGTCTGGACCCTGGGAGGAAGTCAAGCACTGGTTGATGTCCAGATGTCCCCTCTATTGGTAATATGTATGAGGGTTTTGCAGAAAGAGCAGAGCTGGGTTGCAAATGCATGATTAGGATTGGTTATAGAATGGGATGTTGTAAAGTATTGTTCATTATGTTGTAGAGTATTTGCACTGTTATCTTGTGATTGGTTAAAGTCTGGAGCCTTGTTCAAATTGTTTATATTACCTGGGGAAATATTACTTTACTTTGGTGATCTGTCTTCCATCTAGAACCTTCTGTGGAAACAATGTAATGGGGCACTTTGTGATTGGGTTAAGGAACTGTCAATGAATGTATTATATTATCGTTATTTGTGATTGGTTTGTAGGGGTTGTGCCCCCCATGTATTTTTGCACCACGGGTCTGATACAGTACAAAAGAGGGGACACCACGTGGATCTTCTGGGAGTGCACTTGGGACTGTGTTGACTGTCTGGAGGTGTCTATTCGCACGAGGGTGAAAGGCTTGGATGAGTAGAGACAAGGATCGGTCCTGCGGTGTTAGTTAGGTATCTTTTAGGAAGTTTGTTTGTGAGTGAGAATAAAGAGATTAGTTGATCCAATGCTTGGCTCAGTGTTTTACTGAACTAGATTAATGGGATAAGGTTTAGGAGCATAGTTACACCTTATAGAAATATAGAAAATAGATGCAGGAGTAGTCCATTCGGCCCTTCGAGCCTGCACCGCCATTCAATATGATCATGGCTGATCATGCAACTCAGTATCCTGTACCTCCCTTCTCTCCATACCCCCTGATCCCTTTAGCCACAAGGGCCACATCTAAATCCCTCTTAAATATAGCCAATGAACTGGCCTCAACTACCTTCTTTGGCAGCGAATTCCAGAGATTCACCACTCTCTGTGTGAAAAATGTTTTTCTCATCTCGGTCCTAAAATATTTCCCCCTTACCCTTAAACTGTGACCCCTTGTTCTGGAATTCCCCAACATCGGGAACAATCTTCCTGCATCTAGCCTGTCCAATCCCTGAAGAATTTTGTAAGTTTCTGTAAGATCCCCCCTCAATCTTCTAAATTCTAGCGAGTACAAGCTGAGGCTATCCAGTCTTTCTTCATATGAAAGTCCTGACATCCCAGGAATCAGTCTGGTGGCCCTTCTCTGTACTCCCTCTACGGCAAGAATGTCTTTCCTCAGATTAGGAGACCAAAACTGTACGCAATACTCCAGGTGTGGTCTCACCAAGACCCTGTAGAACTGCAGTAGAACCTCCCTGCTCCTATACTCAAATCCTTTTGCTATGAATGCTAACATACCAATCGCTTTCTTCACTGCCTGCTGCACCGGCATGCCTACTTTCAATGACTGGTGTACCATGACACCCAGGTCTCGTTGCATCTCCCCTTTTCCTAATCGGCCACCATTCAGATAATAGTCTACTTTCCTGATTTTTTTTTTTTTTAAATATTTTTATTAAAAGTACAGTAAATTACAATAATACACATCAGATATATCTTATTACATTTATTGTACCACTTCCTTTTTCGAACTTTAAAAAAGATAGAAATAAAAGAAGTAAGGAAAGTGAGCAAGAATCGTGAAGGTGCAGGAAAGTGTTGGGAAAAGAAAGCCCCTTAGGGAAGAAGTTAGAGAAGGAAGTGAAGAAAGGAAATAAGACCCTAGAAAGAAAAGAAAAAAAAGGAAAAACAATCGCTCTAATGTGACACAAAACTCGCAAAAAAGGATATACCAATCGTGTTTTTTTGTTTTTATTTAATTTATTTTATACCCCCCGTACTTTCCTGTTTTTGCCACCAAAGTGGATAACCTCACATTTATCCACATTATACTGCAAGTGCCATGCATTTGCCCACTCACCCAGCCTATCCAAGTCACCTTGCAGCCTCCTAACATCCTCCCCACAGCTAACACTGCCCCCCAGTTTCGTGTCACCCGCAAACTTGGAGATGTTGCATTCAATTCCCTCATCCAGATCATTAATATATATAGCACTTATGCATTGAATAATTTCCATGCTGGGGCTTAAGACATTTACAGCATCTCACAACTCGCCTCTCACTGCAACATAAGGGAGGATATTGACACTGCATCATTGGAAACAAGACAATCTCTCTTGTTCTCACCTTCCACACAGCAGGAGGTGAAAACCTGCTGCTTTGCTAGAATTGCTGATTACCAATGCTACACAAATGTGGTTTTCATCCCACTCACTTTCACACAATCTTCTTGACAATACTGCATAAGATAAAGATTCCCAACAAAACATAAATCTGAGCATTCCAAGTCATAACTCATCAACCCCTGGTGAGTCTCATTGTCTGCAACTCGTTTCCACCTAGCCCACAGCTAACAATGGCCTGTTTCCTTTATCACCATTACTTTTTTACATATCTTTCATTCATTTGTTCTATATCTCCTTATATCACCATCTATAGCTCTCTTTTCCCTTTCCCCTGACTCTTAGTCTGAAGAAGGGTCTCGACCTGAAACGTCACCTATTCCCTTTCTCCAGAGATGCTGTCGGACCCGCTGAGTTTCTCCAGCCTTTTGTGTCTATCTTTGATTTAAACCAGCATCAGAGACCCAGTTCCCCAAGTTTGATGATGAGTTTGGAAGGAATAAACTTTTCCCCTCTAATAATGATGCGCCCTGTAGTCTTTGACATTTCCATCCTGAGAAAGAAGTTCTGACTGTTTGCTGTATCTCTTCCTCTCATAATTTTGCATACTTCTATCAGGTTGGCTCACCCTGTGACACTTCGGAGAAAACAATCCAAATGTGTCCAGCCTCTCCTTATTCTTAATACGTTTTATTCCAAGTAACATTCTGGTAAAATGTCCTGCACCCTATCCTAAGCCTTCATATCCTCCCTGCAATGGACCAAGCAGCACTACACACAATAGTCTGCCTTCTTTAATATGTGAAGAAAATGAAACGTAACTTGTCAGAGCGACACATTTGATGATTCACCTCAAGTTGATCCTCCCCCCAAACCTAACATATCATCAGTACACGTCATAATTCATGGGAACAGAATTTGGCTATTCGACCCATTGAGTCTACTCTGCCTTTCCATCATGGCTGATCTATCTTTTCCTCTCAAACTCATTATCTTGCCTTCTTCCCGTAAACTTTGACATAGTTACTAATCAAGAACCTGTCAATCACTGCTCTAGGAATGCCCATAGATTTGGCCTCCACTGCCACCTGTGGCAACAAATTCCACAGATTCACCTTCCACTAGCTAAAGAAATTCTTCCTCATCTCTTTTCTAAAGTATTATTCCTTTATTCTGAGGGTGTGCCCTCTACTCTTACACTCTCCCATTGTCCACATCCGCTCTATCCAGGCGATTCACAATTCGGTAAGTTTCAATAAGAAACCCCCTCATCCTTCTAAACTCCACCGAGTATGACACTAACTCCTTAGTCTTGTTGTTGATGAGCTGCAGGTGATTCAGCCCACACCACCCAACAAAGTCATTGACTACACCTCAGTATTCAGTTTCCCTCTCCTCACTGATGCAGCCCACAATTGCGCTGTCGTCAGAAAACCTCTGCACGTGGCAGGAGTCCGAATTGTATCTGAAGTCGGAGGTGTAGATGGTGACCAGGTAGGGAGGGAGGACCGTCCACTGTGTGGCCCCTGTGTTGCTCACCACCATGTCCGAGACACGGTTCTGTAGCCTGACATATTGTGGTCGTCCAGTCAGGCAGTTGGTGATCCTCAACACTAATGGAGCTTCCACCCGCATCTTCATCAGTTTGCTCCCTAGCAGTGCAGGCTGGATGGTGTAAAAGCACTGAAGAAGTAAAGAAAATGACTATCACAGCCCGTCCTGGCCTATCCAGGTGAGCTTAGGAACGATGGAGCAGGTGGATGATGGCGTCCTCAACAGCCATCTTTGTTTGGTAAGCAAACTGCAGGGGGTGCAGATAGGGTTTAACCAGGGGTTGCAGGTGAGTGAGCACCAGCCTCTCCAGGGACTTCATGATGTGTGAGGTCAACACCACCACTCTGTAGTCATTGGAGGAGCAAGGGCGCATCCCCTTTGGTACAGGCAGGTTGTCTTCCACATCACAGGAACCCTCTCCAGACTCAGGCTCAGGTTGATGGTATACTGGTGTACTCTACACAACTGGCTGGCACACGCCTTGTGTACCCTAGGGCTGACACCATCGGGACCCGTGGCTTTGCCTGGGCGGAGTCTGCTCAGCTCCTCCCTCACCTGCTCAGCCTTGATGGTCAGGCGCGAAAAACGAAAGGGCAGAGGAAGTGGACCAGGGGGGTTGAGGGGGGAAGTCTGTCGGGGAGCAAGGGGGGAGGGTGGGCAGAGGCACAGTGGGTGGGTACAGGCGTTATTCGTTATTGACTCATCCCCGGGATCATTCTCGTAAACCTCCTCTGGAACCTCTGCAATACCAGCACCAGCCACCTCAGATAATGATGCCTAAAACTGCTCACAATACTCCAAAATGCTGTCTGACTAGTGCCCGATAAATTACATTCCTGCTTTTATATTTTAGTCCCCTTGAAATGAATGCTAACATTACATTTGCCTTCCTTACTACCAATTCTACCTGCAAATTAAACATTTGGGAATCCAATACCAGCATGACCAAGTTCCTTTGCACCTCTGATTTCTGAATTCTCTCCCCATTTAGAAAATAGTCTATGCCTTTATTCCTACTACAAAATGCATGACTCCACAATTTGGTACACTATATTGCATTTGCCACTTCTTTGTCCACTCTCCCAACCTGTCCGAGTTCTGCACAGTCTCTGCTTTCTCTACACTACCTGCCCCTATCTTCATATCATTTGCAAACCTGGCCACAAAGTCATTAATTCCCTCATCCAACTCATTAATATACAACATGAAGAGCAGCAGCCCCAGCACTGACCCCTGCGGCACACCACTTTTTACCAGCAGCCTATTCCAACACTTTGCCTTCTGCTATTCAGCCAATCCCCTATCCAAGTAAACATGCAGGTACAGCAGGCAGTGAAGAACGCGAATGGCATGTTGGCCTTTATAACAAGAGCAGTCGAATATAGGAGCAAAGAGATCCTTCTGCAGTTGTACAGAGCCCTAGTGAGACCAAACCTGGAGTATTTTGTGTAGTTTTGGTCCCCTAATTTGAGGAAGGACATTCTTGCTAGCGAGGGAGTGCAGCAAAGGTTTACAAGGTTAATTCCCGGGATGGCGGGACAGCCACATGCTGAGAGAATGGTGCGGCTGGGCTTGTACACTCTGGAGTTTAGAAGGATGAGAGGGTATCTCATTGAAACATATAAGATTGTTAAGGGTTTGGAAATGCTAGAGGCAGGAAACATGTTCCCGAATTTGGGGGAGTCCAGAACCAGGGGCCACAGTTTAAGAATAAGGAGTAAGCCATTTAGAATGGAGATGAGGAAACACTTTTTCTCACAGAGAGTTGTGAGTGTGTGGAATTCTCTGCCTCAGAGGGCGGTGGAGGCAGGTTCTCCGCATGCTTTCAAGAGAGAGCTAGATAGGGCTCTTAAAGATAGCGGAGTCAGGGGATATGGGGAGAAGGCAGGAACAGGGTACTGATTGGGGATGATCAGCCATGATCACATTAAATGGCGGTGCTGGCTCTAAGGGCCGAATGGCCTCCTGCACCTATTGTCTATTGTAAAAACCGCTCCTTCGGGCACCCGCTGTCATTCACCGGCGATGAGGAAAATAAAGCTGGAGCGGAGTGAGCGGAGTGTGGAGAGCGAGTGGGGGCTGCGTCTGCCATCACAATGAGCCTGGAGCCGCTGACTGAGAGAGTGCGGCCAGGAGCCAATGAGTTAGTGCGTTCGGGAGCTGCTGAATCGCAGCAACCGGTGCCAAGACCCACTGAGTATAGAAGTTGGGAAAAGCCAGCGGAATCAGCCATGTTTGCCAGACGTTTCTGAGTTTATGTATTTATGAAATAAGTTGCTTAAAGCTTAAATAAAGTTAAGTTAATTACGAGTAGTGAAAATTTCATTTATCTCACAACAATTTAAGCAACTTATCTTAGAAGTCAAACAGTCCGACTTGGGATGGAGAAGCTGCTGAAACCACAACACTTCGATCTGGTGGCGGTAGGCGGCGCGACTCTCGTCAGCAGCGGCCTCTGCAGCCCGTCTGCGTTTTTAATATTTTTTGTCTGTGTTTTTATGTAGTTTTGGTTATTTTTTGTTGGGGGGGTGTGTGTGTGGTGTGTGTGGGGGTGGGAGGGAGGGGGTAACTTTTAATCTCTCCCTGCACGGGAGACCCGACCTCTTCTTTGTCGGGTCTCCGTTGTCGTTGGGGCTGCAACGAGGAGCGGCCTCCAACAGGAAGACCGGGGGCTCTGGTGCTGACGACTCACCTCACCGTCGCGGAGCTGGCCGAGTCCAGAGCGGGTGGAGCGGTGGTGGAGCGCTGCTGCGGCCCGACCTCCGGAGATTTCGGAGGCTGCAACTGCGGGTCTGGCGGACGGCGGCACTGGGAGCCCGCGGGTCCCTGGAGGGAGACCGCTTTTCAGGGCTCCCGCAACGGCGACTTCTCCCGCCCGAGTTGCGGGGTTGAAGAGCTCCTGGAGTGGGGCCTTACATCACCACCCCGCGCGGCTTGGAATGGCTGCGGGACTCTGCGAGCGCACGCCGGGGGCTCTAACATCAAGAACTCGGTGTGCGACCTTGCATCACCCAGCATGGCTTTAATGGCCGCGGGACAATCGCCATCGCCAGCCGGGGGCTTTGACTTTGACTCTGACATCGGGGGGGGGGGGGAGTGCAGTGGAGAGATACGTTTTTTTGGCCTTCCATCACAGCGATGTGATGGATATTTATGTAAAATGTAAATTATGTTGTGTCTTGGGTCTATTTGTTTGTAATGTATGGCTGCAGAAACGTCATTTCGTTTGGACCTCAAGGGGTCCAAATGACAAATAAATTGAATCTTGAATCTTGAATCCCAAATCACCTGCTGTTGCAAAGAATTGGAAGCACTGGCTTCGTATACTAAATAACGTATTTGATGAGTGTGGCAATGATGCACCACACAGACTCAAGACATTAATAAGCTTTGGCTCTTCTGATGTATATGATTACATAGAGGAATGTACAACTTATGATTCTGCTATTGATGTACTAAGTAAACTCTTCGTTAAAACACCTAACGTGATATTCGCTCGACACCTCCTTGCGACTCGGAAACAAAAACCTGGTGAGTCATTTGATGAATTTTTACAAGAACTTCAAAGACTTAGTAAAGACTGTGCCTTCAAAGCAGTTACGGCTGATCAATATCGACAGGAAGTTATTCAAGACTCTTTTATCAATGGTTTGGTATCGCCTTTAATACGGCAGAGACTATTAGAACACAAAACCTTGGATTTACAGTCGGCTTACAATCAAGCTTACTCTTTAGACTTGGCTCAGAAAAATTCAGATGCTTATGGCTCATCTAATGTGTATTCTGCTGCAACTACTAGAAAATAATTTCACCCACGTACTAATATGGAGCAAACGGAAACAATTTCTACTGATAAAGGTGCCCTTGCCGCAGCATATAATTATTCAAAAAGGAACTGTTACTTTTGCGGGGGTAATATTCATAAGAGAGAGACATGTCCTGCTCGAGAGGCAACTTGTAATAGTTGTGGCAAGAAGGGACATTATTCTAGAGTATGCAAGTCCAAAGCAACTACTAAAAGTGTGACTGCTGCCATGTGCACGCCTTCTTTACATTATTCTAGAGTATGCAAGTCCAAAGCAACTACTAAAAGTGTGACTGCTGCCATATACACGCCTTCGTTATGTGCAATTACAGCTGCATTTCCTCAGAGCTTGTCTCATGCAGCTACAACGGTATCCATCAATGGCCATACACTTAATGTACTACTTGATTCTGGCAGTTCAGAAATTTTTATGTGAACAAGTTGTGTCCCGACTAAATCTAACTATAATTCCTTCAAATAGAGAAATCTCGATGGCTCTGACAACTCTCAATACTCAAATTATAGGATCTTGTATTGTAGACTTTATTCTGAACAAAACTAGCTATAAATCTGTATGTCTTGGTATTTTGAAAAATTTGTGTAGCGATATAATTCTAGGTCAGGATTTCCAGAAACTGCACAGATCACTTCAAATAATGTATGAAGGAACTATGCCTGATCTTGTATTGTCAAAGCCACCCGTATTGTGTGGTTTTTCTGCTGCATCTGTTGAATGTCCTTCATTATTCACTAATTTATCCTCCAAGTGCAAGCCAATTGCTACAAAATCAAGACATTTTAGTATAGATGATAGGAACTTTATCAACACAGAAGTAAATAATCTTTTACAAGAAGGGATTATAGAACCCAGTTCTTCCCCTTTTTTATTTTTTTAATTTTTTTAATTTTTTATATTCAAAAAATTTATTCAATTATTAAAAAATAATATTTACACTACAATAAAACAAGCCAGAACCCACCACCATAAATACAATACAAACATATATCCATAATAAACTATTATACAATTATGATACAATCCTTATTGAGGATACATTCAACACCCTGCGGAGCCCAGCGGTCCCGGAACTCCCTCAGGGTGCCCACAGACAGGGCGTATTCCCTTTCTAATCCCACCCGGGCACGGACGTAACCCCGGAAAAGGGGCAGGCAGCTGGCCCAGTTCTTCCCCTTGGAGGGCACGTTGTCGTGGTTAAGGACCCCTTGGAGAGACATAGAAAGAGACTCTGCATTGATTATTCTCAAACTATAAACCAGTTCACGGAGCTTGATGCATATCCATTACCTCGAATAGAAGAGATTATCAATACATACTCTACTTTTGACTTAAAAAGTGCTTACTATCAAATTCCTCTGAAGGAATCAGAGAAGAAATACACTGCGTTTGAAGCAAATGGGAAATTATGTCACTACTGCAGAGTTCGTTTTGGGGTAACTAATGGCGTGGCTGTTTTTCAGAGAGAGATGGACAAACTTGTTGAACAGGAAAACCTTAAAGATACTTTCCCTTATCTTGATAATATAACTATTGCAGGAAAAGACCAAACTGAACATGATGGAAATGTACAACGGTTTTTAGATGTTGTACATTCTAAAAATCTAACATTAAATGAGGCAAAGTCAATAACATCAGTATCATCAATTAATATTCTTGGTTATTGGGTTGGAAATGATATAATCAAGCCTGATCCAGAAAGACTCCGCCCACTCCAAGAGATACCTGTTCCAGCAACATTAAACTCTCTATGAAGGGTTCTTGGGATGTTTGCATATTATGCTAAATGGATACCAAATCTTTCTGACAAAATTCAACCTTTGATTAGAGCAAAATCTTTCCCCCTTGACTACAGCAATTGGTGCCTTTACTTCTTTAAAGAAACAATTGGAATCTGCGACATTACACGCCATCGATGAGGATCTCCACTTTGTTGTTGAATGTGATGCCTGATTTAGCAGTATCAGCAACATTAAATCAAGGAGGACGACTAGTGGCTTTCATGTCTCGTACTCTCCAAGGTAGTGAATTGCACTACCCATCCATCGAAAAGGAAGCTACAGCAATTATTGAAGCAGTGAGGAAATGGAGTCATTTCCTTGCTCGCCAGCACTTCACGTTGATAACAGATCAGCGTTCAGTAGCTTTTATGCTGGATAATCGGAAATGAACGAAGATTAAAAATAGTAAAATTCATGAATGGAGGATTGAATTATCCGCATATAGTTATTCAATTGAGTACCGCACTGGTAAGGATAATGTTGCTCCGGACACATTAACTCGAGCATTTTGTGCCTCTGTTCATTCTTCTGTACTCACTGATCTTCACAATGGGCTGTGTCATCCTGGAGTTACTCATTTGTTACACTATGTTTGTTCCAAAAACTTACCTTTCTCTACAGAAGATATGAAGATGACGTGTGCTTCGTGTAGAATCCGTGCTGAATTAAAACCAAGGTTCTTCCATCCTGAAGAAGGAAGCTACTCAACCTATGGAACGTTTGAGTATTGACTTCAAAGGGCCTTTACCATCCTCCTCTCTAAATTTTTTTATACTTACCTTAGTTGACGAATATTTGAGGTTTCCATTTGCCTTTCCTTGTCCAAATATTTCAGCTGCTATGGTTATCAAATGTTTAGATCAACTGTTTTCATTCTGTGGATTTCCAAGTTACATACATTCTGATAGGGGCACCTCATTCATGTCAAAATATTTAAAGGACTACCTTTCTAAGAGAGGAATTGCAACAAGTAAAACAACACCATATCATCCTATTGGAAATGGTCAGGTTGAGAGGTATAACGGAATAATTTGGAAAGCAGTGAAACTGGTTTTAAAGTCGAATGATATACCAGATCAGCAGTGGGAATGTGTTCTACCAGATGCATTACACTCCATCAGATCTCTACTGTCAACTGCTACCAATACTACTCCACACGAGCGGTTCTTTAACTTCAAACGGCGTTCTTCTAGTGGTACTTCTCTGCCATCATGGTTGACGAGCCCTGGGCCTGTGTTGCTTCGTCGTTATGTCCGATTAAATAAGAATGAACCTTTTGTTGATGAAGTTGAACTGACTGATGTCAACCCTTCTTATGCAACTATCAAGTATCGGGATGGACGTCAGTCAACTGTCTCACTTCGTGACCTTGCACCATGTCCATCTTCTCCATCAGCTCCGTCACTTCCTGATAACACTAATCGAGAACTTCCTCCGTCAGCTCCGTCACTTCCTGATAACACTAATCGGGAACTTCCTCCAACACTTCCAGCATCCTCTATGGAAACTTCTACAAGAAATTCTAAAATTGAAAATCTAAATAACAATATGAGTGAAGTTGATGACCAAGCAATATATCTACCCCCAGCTATTGAAACACCGGTATCTCCTGAGGCTCCAGTGCTGCGACGGTCATCAAGACGTATTAAACCTCCTGACCGTCTCAACTTATAAATAGGAGGGGAGAATGAAGTGGGCGCATGTGCGCATGTGCGGAGCTCTTCTAGAGTGTGCGCATGCGCAGGACATTTCCGGAGTGTGCGCATGTGTGAAGTATTTTGGGCGGGAAAAGCCTGCGGAATCAGCCATGTTTGCCAGACGTTTCTGAGTTTATGTATTAAAGAAATAAGTTGCTTAAAGCTTAAATAAAGTTAAGTTAATTACGAGTAGTGAAAGTTTCATTTATCTCACAAACCCCCCTCTCCCGGATACAGCTGCAGGACACTACCCCACCCCCACCGGCCCATGACAGCCCCCAGCAGAAGCCGTACCCCCCCCCCCCCTGGTTGCAGGACGTTCTCCCCCCACTGGTTCTCGACAACCCCTGCCTGAAGCTGTCCCCCTCCTCCGTTTATAGAACACTCCTCAGCTGCAGAACGCCCTCCCCCACCCGCCCCAGACATCCCCCGCCTCAAGTCGTCCCCCTCCCAAAGCTGCAGGATGCTCCCCACCGGTCCCCACCTGAAGCTGGTGGGGAGAAGCATTGTAGGCCACCATGGCAGCAGCAGGGGTAGGCAATGGCAGCGGTAGGCTACGGCATCGGTAGGGCATGGCAGTGGTAGCCCATGGCAGTGTTCCGCCCCCTCCCCACCGGGCATCAACAGGCCCCGCCTGAAGCCATCCCCCTCCCCCGGCTGCAGAATGCATCAAGAGACCCAAGAAGAAAGAACTGAACTGAATAAATCTCCTCTTTAACATTTAAATTGTTATTATATTTTAAGAGTTATTCACATTTTAAGATTTAATAAATCACTTTTCCACTTGCCGTGCCCGTCAGCTGTGCCTGCGCAGTAATACCTGCATGTTCTATGTCACAATGGGAACCCAATGGGCGGAATGGCTGCACCGCTGGAGAACCGCTAATAGCGGGTGTGGGGGGGGGGGGTTGAGTTGGGGGTTGGAATGAGTACTTGGGGGGGGGGGGGGGGGGGTGGATGGCAAGGGGGAGGGGGTGAGGGGGAGGAAGGGTGATCAGGAGCATCACAACGGGAACCTGTCAGCCATGCCTGCACAGTCGGGGACTATGGGTGAGTGGTGGAATATTGTGTTGGAGGACCATGCCTCCCATGTGAGAACCTAATGGGTCCCACTTAGTCTAGTAGACTCTAAAATTTTGCCCAACACTGATGTCAGGCTAACCAACCTCTTTTGTCTTACTCTCTTCTTGAACAGTGGAGTAACATTACATGAGTGAGTCATAGAGTGATACAGCGTGCCCAACTTGCCCTCTGCAGCCAACATGTTCCAGCTACATGAGCCCCACCTCTCCGTATTTGGCCCGTATCCCTGTCCTATCCATGTCCTGCCTAACTATTTCTTGAATGTTGCGATTGTCCCAGTCTCAACTACCTCCTCTAGCAGATTGTTCCATGCTCACAACATCTTTTGTGTAAAAATATGACATGGCTGGCAGCTCAAAGTTCTGTGGTTTTGATGATTCAGACATGATTGAGAGGGTGGCAAAAGTGGTGCAGTTGTGTTATTGATTAGGGAGATTGGCATGGTAACATTCAGAAAGGATCTAATGGAGGGATCTAATATGAGTGTAGCTCAGAAATAAGAACGGGGCAAGCACTCTCACGGAATTTTATGATACACCCCCCAATAGCAAGCAGGAGATAGAGGAACAGATATATAGACAGATTCCCGCAAGATCAACAGGGTTGTCTTAAAGGGTGACTTAACCTTCCCCAATATTGACTGAGACTTGTTCAGTGCTAAAGGCTGAGACAGAACAGAATTTGTGTGGTGTACCCAAGAGGGTCTCTTGAAACAGTCTGTGGATAGTCCAACCCAAGACCTTGGACCTTGGACCTTGTGTTGGGATATGAGCCTGGCCAGGTGACTAGTGTTTCACTGCAAGAGTATTAGTGATCACAGCTCCATAAGTTTTAATGTGTAGGAAAGAACCTCAGATGCGTGACGTGCATCGTGACGCGTAAATGATGTCGCGTAAATGACGTGCAAATGACGCCCAGGTGGGACAGGCCCTTAAGTCCACATTGGACGTGTGGGTGTCATTTAAAGACCAGTTGATTCAAGTACAAAAATGGCATGTTCCAATGAGGAGGGATAAGGCCGACAAAGTTAGGGAATCTTGGATGAACAAAGAGTTGGTAAATGTTGTCAAAAAAAAATGGAAGTGCTTAAAAGGTTTGAGAGGATGGAATCAGAGAGGGTATTTGAGGAATATGAGGAAAGGAGGAAAGAACTCAAGCAGGCAATTAAAATGTTAATAAGGGGCCACAAAATGGGTTTGGCAAGTCAACTAATGACAATCCCAAAGCTTTTTATACATCATTTTAAAACAAAAGGGTAACTAAGAAGAGGAAGGATCGATCAAAGGAATTTGTGCTTGGAGTCTGGGGATGTATGCAAGGCACCAAACAAGTACTTTGCATCGGTTTTCACCAAGGAGAAGAACGTGGAGGACAGTGGGATCAGTTTGGAGAATATTAACAATAATAATATGTAAGCGCAAACTGGGCGATTGTATCGCTGAACACCTTCGCTCAGTCCGCCTTGGCCTACACAATCTCCCGGTTGCCAAACACTTTCACTCCTCTTCTCATTCCCACACTGACCTTTCTGTCCTGGGCCACCTCCACCTCCAAAGGTCAATTGGAGAAACAGCACGTCTTTCGCTTGAGCAGCTTACAACCCCGCGGTGAATATTGATATCTCTAACTTCAAGTAACCGTTGCATCCCCTCTCTCTCTCTCTGTCCCTCCCACACCCTAGTTGGCATCCTGCTGAGTTTCACTGTTTGTATCACTCGTTATCACCTTCTTCACAATCAGCAATTGACCAATGTGGGCTCCACCTTTCCTTGATCATTGTTCCTGGCCTTTTGCACATCTTTTATTAATTTGTTCTATTAACCTTTTCATATCTCTCATATCCCTCTCCGCTGACTCTTAGTCCGAAGAAGGGTCAAGACCCAAAATATCACATATTCCTTTTTCCCAGAGATGCTGTCCGACCCGCTGAGTTACTCCAGCTTTTTGTGTCCACCTACTAATATGCAAGGGCAGTTTGAGATTAAGCAGGAGGAGGTGATGTGGCTCTTGAGGGCATTAAGGTGGATAAATCCCCAGGACCTGATGGGATTGATACCAGGTTATTGAGAGACGTAGGTAAAGAGATTGCAGGAGCCTCGATGAAGATAGCTACAGGTGATGTCTCAGTGGAATGGAAAGTAGTCATGTTGTTTCTTTATTGAAGAAGGGAAGTAGAGGAATTATGAGTGGGTGAGCCTCACACCAATGTTATGGAGGCTATTGGAGAGAATTCTATGGGGTAGGATTCACCCCCTTTTGGAAGAGAATGGGTTAATAGGGGACAATCAGCATGGTTTTATACATGGCAGGATATATATATATATGTGTGTGTGTGTAGGAAGGAACTGCAGATGCTGGTTTAAACCATAGACACAAAAAGCTGGAGTAACTCAGTAAGTCCTTCTAAGTTACTCCAGCTTTTTGTGTATATCTTATTTTTATTTATATGTATTGGCTTGGTTAGTAAGTTTGCATATGATACTAAGATTGCTGGATCTCAGACTGTGAGGAAAGCTGTTAAGGTTTACAATGGGATATAGATCAGTTACTAAAATGGGTGGGGAAGTGGCATATGTAGTTTAATCTGAGATGTTGCACTTTGGATGGTCAAATGTCATGGAAAAATATACAATTAATTTGGCATGATGTACAGGGGGTTGTTGGACTCCAAGCCCATAACTCCCTGAAAGTGGCAGCACCAGTAGGTAGAGTGGTAAAGAATGCATATGATTTTGATATGTTTAATTTGATAGGTCGGGGAATTGAGGATATTGGTCAGGAAGTCATGATGCAGCTTTATTGCACATTGTTTTGGCTGCATTTGGAATATTGCATCCAGTTCTGGTTCCTCCTCGCCTCTTTTCTAAAAGAGCGCCCTTTAATTCTGAGGCTATGTCCTCTAGTCCTGGACTCTCCCACCAGTGGAAACATACTTTCTACATCCACTCTATCTATGCTTTTCATTATTCTGTAAGTTTCATTGAGGTCCCCCCTCAACCTTCAAAATTCCAGTGAGTAGAGGCCTAATGCTGTCATATGCTAACCCACTCATTCATGGAATCAATCTTGTAAACCTCCTCTGGACCCTCTACAGGGCCAGCACATCCTTCCTCAGATATTCAACACAAATTTGCTCACAGTGCTCCAAATTTGGCCTATCCAGCGCCTTATAGAGCCTCAGCATCTCTAGAATGTTGGAGGTTGCAGGAAGACCGGATGGAAGTATGCTAACTTATGTGAGGCATAAATAGGGTAGACAGTCAGAACCTTTTTCCCCACGATGGAAATGTCAATTACTAGAGGGGAAAATACTTAATATGAGAGGGGAAAATGTTAAAGCAGATGTGCTGAGTGACTTTTTTAAATAGAGGGTGGTGAGTGTCTGGAACATGCGTTCATAGTTGATGTTTGAGCCAAATGTTATATTGGCAGCTAAATGCTTTATGGATAACCATATGGATATGCAGGGAATGTAGTGATATGGATTATGTACAGGTATACACAAGATGGTCTTGGCATCATGTTTGACGTTAGCATTTTGTGCCGAAGGATCTGTGTTCTGCTGTACTGCTCTGACCAGTTTCAACCTGAGAGTTCCCCAATCCTGCACCACCTGTTTCTATCATCTACCCACAATTAATGCACAGGGCTTCAGAGGTTTGCTCTATTATATCCCATTAACCTATTGTAGCCAACTATTGTATTGTAGTTAGATTTAGTTCTTAGGGCTGAGGGAATTAAGGGGTATGAGGAAAAAGCCGGAACAGGGTACTGATTTTGGATGATCAGCCATATCCATATTGAATGGCGGTGCTGGCTCGAAGGGCCGAATGGCCTACTCCTACACCTATTTTCGATGTTTTCTATGTATCCACATAGTCTAGCCCTTCTGAATTCACCTCCCCATACCTCAACCCTCTCTTGTCCCCTCCCTTGTCCAATCCCTTTCCATCCACATCCTCGAATGCCTTCCAACATATAATTCTTCTAAAATTCCCATTTACTAAGAAATATAGAAAATAGAAAATAGGTGCAGGAGGAGGCTATTTGGCCCTTCGAGCAGCACCACCATTCATTGTGATTATGGCTGATCATCCCCCATCAATAACCCATGCCTGCCTTCTCCCCATATCCCTTGACTCCACTAGCCCCTAGAGCTCTATCTAACTCTCTCTTAAATCCATCCAGTGACTTGGCCTCCACTGCCCTCTGTGGCAGGGAATTCCATAAATTCACAACTCTCTGGGTGAAAAAGTTTTTTCTCACCTCAGTCATAAATGACCTTCCCTTTATTCTAAGACTGTGGCCCCTGGTTCTGGACTCGGCCAACATAGGGAACATTTTTCCTGCAACTAGCTTGTCCAGTCCTTTTATAATTTTATATGTTTCTATAAGATGCCCCCTCATCCTTCTAAACTCCAGTGAATACAAGCCTATGACTAGGAAGGGAAACTCTTGGCACAAATGCAGCGTTTTAACAGTGGACCAGATGCCAAAGACAACACTTGTGTAAGCAAGTAATCGATGGGAATATAAACATCCCCAAAAGCAATGGATCAAATCATACTGTTTACAAAAAATCAAATTACAAAACCTTGCAAGATTGCTTCACATTATAAACGCTTGTTTAAATTACTGAATGCTGCTAATGTGCCAAATACAGCAGCAATGTTCATGATTGCAAAGTGTGTCCAATTTTATTCAGTAGTTTCAAAACCTCAAAATAAATTGGCAAGATTTAGAAGAAGTTAAGTTTAAAAGATTCACAACAGCTTTTGACAACCGATTGGCAATGCTTTATCGTTTTAGATTAAGAATTATTTTGAACAGCTAGTGAACTGTCACAATCTTTATTTACCTTGATTTTTGTATAAACTGTGCCAGATGATGCGAGATGTGTGTATGTGTATGTTTCTCTCTCCAGCTGTAACTCATGGGCCTGTCCCACTTAGGCGATTTTTCAGGCGACTGCAGGAGACTATGCAGTCGCCACATGTTTGCGGGTATTTGCCTGGGAGTCGCCTTCATGGTCACGAGGAGTTCCCGCATTCTGGGAACTAGTCGCGGCCTCATTATGGTCGCTGCAGATTTTTCAACATGTTGAAAAATTAGCGGCGACTAGAGTTAAGCCGCAATGGAGAGTAGCATCCACGAACTCCTACGGACCAGCTACGGACATTCTCTGATTTCGGATCAGGGGAAAACTTGGAGAACTCATGAATTACCTCATACAGTGGGACAGGGGCTTAACAGCATCTTAGATTCCTAGTACATAGTTCAATAAAGGTGGCAGCACAAGTAGGAGGAATGTTACAACATTTTGAGATTTTAAAAATCAAGCCTGTTATGCTTTATCCCATCAGATAAACCATAAAAAGAACTTTAATGTGATACCTAATTCACCTTCATATCTTCAGTATTAAAAATGTTATGGTCATTTTCATACTTGGAAATTAGCATCTTGTTCCCTATTGCTTTTCCATTGACTTAACACAAAAGCTGTGATCGAGGACAGTCAAAAGCCCATAATTTTCTTAAAAATTAAGAGAAATTAATAAAATATTCCGTTATTGTAGATTGAAGGATTCTGAAACAAATATAAAACATCTTACTTTGATGACCTGAAATTAAAGCATATGATTAGTTAGTTAGTTAGTTAGTTAGTTAGTTAGTTAGTTAGTTAGTTAGTTAGTTAGTTAGTTAGTTAGTTAGTTGGTTAGTTAGTTGGTTAGTTAGTTGGTTAGTTAGTTAGTTACCTAATTGTAGCTAATTACAAAAATGACCGTTGTGACGGAAATAGTAATAAACACCGAGACTGCCTTGAAAATTAAAAAATGTGATATTCTCAAGATCAGAACTTTAATATTATTGTATTATTGGCTGTAAGTCCGTAACAGACAGGTAAAGAAATCACAATTTCTAGCAAAAGACCAAGTATTTATGGAGAAGATCAGTTGCTAGCTGGTACATTGGTATATCATGATCAGTAGCATCATCATACTCCTCAAATTGTAACCGATAAGCAACTCTGTACACATTGTTTTTCATCAACTTTTCAATTTTGGCATTGTAAACTACATGTTTTTGCTCTTCAAACCATGCATGACCTGCCTTTCTTCCCACTTCTTTCCCATTAATGTCCTGTAGATCATCACATTTGGAGTAGTCCCAATTTGGATCATCTCTGCGAATGCTGTCTAAATCAGTCTCTTTTGCTGGGCATTTGGATTAACAATTTTGCATTACTTCTTCGGAGACATCTGTTTAAAATGTAAAAGAAAATAAAACTGAACAGCATTAACAGAAACAAGTTATTATTTGCAGTTTTAATAGAAAAGGTAGAAATGATAAAGTTAAACGTTAAATCAAATATTAAATACCCAACAAAAAATTCATATTCATCAGTTTCAAATCAATTAAATTCATCTAATCAATTCTATTCATCTAAATTCAAGTACTAGATCTAAACATCTATTCATTTCTTAAGAAAAGGCTAACATTTTTAAATAGTCTAAGTATCCAAATAACAAATACCAAATGGTCCCATTCATACAAGAAGTCACAATACAACATACATTTTTAAATCTCACTTTGTCATGAGTTTATATGCCAAGTGGAAACAATTTAAAGTTTAAGTCCCAAAAATGTATTCAGAAACACCCACTCTCAAGATAATCAAAATCATTATTTTTTGCACAATACATCTGATTAAAACTGTACTGTGGATATTTAGTATGAAAATATTGATCATGGATAGACAATAACACAAAATATAGATGATTTAGATGTTCTTATGACATGATTGTGCAAAAAAAAAAAAGATTATCTTGAGAGTGGATGTTTCTGGAATGTGATTGATTGGAATGTTGCCGTTGCCATAAATTCTAAGCCCATATCGGCAGGCAAGACTTGGCCGATTGGGGGGGGGGGGGGGGGGGGGGGGGGGGCTAAATAAATTTTTTTCGCATCATAAGATTAAAATGAAGCCACTCCAAAAAACAAGATAATATGTTAAATAAACGACATACCTTTTGTTTTGTCCTGATATTGCGATCCGTGATGTTGAAGGCATTGAAGGCATTAGAAGTTGTGTTTAACTTCAATCCAGCCATGCAATCGTCCAGCAAATTAAAAAAAACAAAACGTGAAAACGGAAGTGTGAATGATTTTTCTTCATCAGCTAGCAGCTCGAGGATACCCCTCTCCAACAACCAATACAAACCTGCATGGGGTAGCAAAGGAGCCATGGTTCATAAGTTCATAAGTGATAGGAGCATAATTAATCCATTTGGCCCATCAAGTCTACTCACTCATGGCTGATCTATCTTTCCCTCTTAGCCTCATTCTCCTGGCTTTTGCCCGTATCCCCTGACACCTGTACTAAACAATAATCTATCTACCCTGCCTTAAAAATACCAATTGATGGCCTCCATAGCCTTCTGTGGCAAATAATTTCACAGATTCACCATCGACTAAAGAAATTTCTCCTCCATTCTAAAGGAATGTCCTTTAATTCTCAGTCCTCTGTCCTGGACTCTCCCACTAATGGAAACATCATCTCCACATCCACTTTACCTTGGCCTTTCACTATCGAATAGATTAAAGGCCGATAAAGAAGTACTGACACTTTTGAAAAATATAAAAGTGGATAAGACTCCAGGTCCTGACAGGATATTCCCTAGGACATTGAGGGAAGTTAGTGTAGAAATAGCCGGGGCTATGACAGAAATATTTCAAATGTCATTAGAAACGGGAATAGTCCCCGAGGATTGGCGTACTGCGCATGTTGTTCCATTGTTTAAAAAGGGTTCTAAGAGTAAACCTAGCAATTATAGACCTGTTAGTTTGACTTCAGTGGTGGGCAAATTAATGGAAAAGATACTTAGAGATAATATATATAAGCATCTAGATAAACAGGGTCTGATTAGGAACAGTCAACATGGATTTGTGCCTGGAAGGTCATGTTTGACTAATCTTGTTGAATTTTTTGAAGAGGTTACTAGGGAAATTGACGAGGGTAAAGCAGTGGATGTTGGCTATATGGACTTTAGTAAGGCCTTTGACAAGGTTCCTCATGGAAGGTTGGTTAAGAAGATTCAACTGTTGGGTATAAATGCAGGAATAGCAAGATGGATTCAACAGTGGCTGAATGGGAGAAGCCAGAGGGTAATGGTGGATGGCTGTTTATCGGGTTGGAGGCAGGTGACTAGTGGGGTGCCTCAGGGATCTGTGTTGGGTCCTTTGTTGTTTGTCATGTACATCAATGATCTGGATGAAGGTGTGGTAAATTGGATTAGTAAGTATGCAGATGATACCAAGATAGGGGGTGTTGTGGATAATGAAGAGGATTTCCAAAGTCTACAGAGTGATTTAGGCCATTTGGAAAATTGGGCTGAAAGATGGCAGATGGAGTTTAATGCTGATAAATGTGAGGTGCTACACCTTGGCAGGACAAATCAAAATAGGACGTACATGGTAAATGGTAGGGAATTGAAGAATACAGTTGAACAGAGGGATCTGGGTATAACCGTGCATAGTTCCTTGAAGGTGGAATTTCATATAGATAGGGTGGTAAAGAAAGCTTTTGGTATGCTAGCCTTTATAAATCAGAGCATTGAGTATAGAAGCTGGGATGTAATGTTAAAATGTTACAAGGCATTGGTGAGACCAAATCTGGAGTATGGTGTACAATTTTGGTCGCCCAATTATAGGAAGGATGTCAACAAAATAGAGAGAGTACAGAGGAGATTTACTAGAATGTTGCCTGGGTTTCAACAACTAAGTTACAGAGATAGGTTGAATAAGTTAGGTCTTTATTCTCTGGAGCGCAGAGGTTAAGGGGGGACCTGATACAGGTCTTTAAAATGATGAGAGGGATAGACAGAGTTGATGTGGACAAGCTTTTCCCTTTGAGAATAGGGAAGATTCAAACAAGAGGACATGACTTCAGAATTAAGGGACAGAAGTTTAGGGGTAATATGAGGGGGAATTTCTTTACGCAGAGAGTGGTAGCGGTGTGGAATGAGCTCCCAGTGGAAGTGGTGGAGGCAGGTTCATTGGTATCATTTAAAAATAAATTGGATAGGCATATGGATGAGAAGGGAATGGAGGGTTATGGTATGAGTGCAGGCAGGTGGGACTAAGGGGAAAAAAATTTGTTCGGCATGGACTTGTAGGGCCGAGATGGCCTGTTTCCGTGCTGTAATTGTTATATGGTTATATGGTTAAATCCCCAGGGCCAGATAGGCTGCATCCCAGAGTACTTAAGGAAGTAGCTGCGGAAATAGTGGATGCATTAGTGATACTTTTTCAAAACTCTTTAGATTCTGGAGTAGCTCCTGAGGATTGGAGGGTAGCTAATGTAACCCCACTTTTTAAAAAGGGAGGGAGAGAGAAAATGGGGAATTACAGACCAGTTAGTCTAACATCGGTAGTGGGGAAACTGCTAGAGTCAGTTATTAAAGATGGGATAGCCGCACATTTGGAAAGTGGTGAAATCATTGGGCAAAGTCAGCATGGATTTATGAAAGGTAAATCTTGTCTGATGAATCTTATAGAATTTTTCGAGGATGTAACTAGTAGAGTGGATATGGGAGAACCAGTGGATGTGTTATATCTGGACTTTCAGAAGGCTTTCGACAAGGTCCCTTGCGGTGAATCTCTGGAACTCTCTGCCACAGAGGGTAGTTGAGGCCAGTTCATTATATGGCTATATTTTAGAGGGAGTTTGATGTGGCCCTTGTGGCTAAGGAGATCAGGGGGTATGGAGAGAAGGCAGGTACGGGATACTGAGTTGGATGATCAGCCATGATCATATTGAATGGCGGTGCAGGCTCGAAGGGCCGAATGGCCTACTCCTGCACCTAATTTCTATGTTTCTATGTCCCACATAAGAGATTAGTATACAAACTTAAAGCACACGGTATTAGGGTTCAGTATTGATGTGGATAGAGAACTGGCTGGCAAACAGGAAGCAAATAGTAGGAGTAAACGGGTCCTTTTCAGAATGGCAGGCAGTGACTAGTGGGGTACCGCAAGGCACAGTGCTGGGACCCCAGCTATTTACAATATATATTAATGATTTGGACGAGGGAAATTAATGCAACATCTCCAAGTTTGCGGATGACACGAAGCTGAGGGGCAGTATTAGCTGTGAGGAGGTTGCTAGGAGGCTGCAAGGTGACTTGGCTATGCTGGGTGAGTGGGCAAATGCATGGCAGATGCAGTATAATGTGGATAAATGTGAGGTTATCCACTTTGGTGGCAAAAACAGGAAAGTAGGCTATTATCTGAATAGTTGCCGATTAGGAAAAGGGGAGATGCAACGAGACATGGGCGTCATGGTACACTAGTCATTGAAAGTAGGCATTCAGGTCCAGCAGGCAGTGAAGAAAGTGAATGGTATGTTAGCATTCATAGCAAAAGGATTTGAGTCTAGGAGCAGGGAGGTTCTACTGCAGTTGTACAGGGTCTTGGTGAGACCACACCTGGAGTATTGCGTACAGTTTTGGTCTGCTAATCTGAGGAAAGACATTCTTGCCATAGAGGGAGTACAGAGAAGGTTCACCATACTGATTCCTGGGATGTCAGGACTTTCATATGAAGAAAGACTGGATAGCCTCGGCTTGTACTCGCTAGAATTTAGAAGATTGAGGGGGGATCTTATAGAAACTTACAACATTCTTAAAGGGTTGGACAGGCTAGATACAGGAAGATTGTTCCCGATGTTGGGGAAGTCCAGAACAAGGGGTCACAGTTTAAGGATAAGGGGGAAATCTTTTAGGACCGAGATGAGAAAAACATTTTTCACACAGAGAGTGGTGAATCTGTGGAATTCTCTGCCATAGAAGGTAGTTGAGGCCAGTTCATTGGCTATATTTAAGAGGGAGTTACATGTGGCCCTTGTGGCTAAAGGGATCAGGGGGTATGGAGAGAAGGCAGGTACAGGATACTGAGTTGGATGATCAGCCATGATCATATTGAATGGCGGTGCGGGCTTGAAGAGCCAAATGGCCTACTCCTGCACCTAATTTCTATGTTTCTATGTCTATGTTTCTATTCGGTAAGTCTCAATGAGGTCCCCGCTCATCCTTCTAAATGCCACTGAATATAGAGGCCCAGTGCCTTCAAACACTCATCATATGCTAATCCACTCATTCCTGGGACCATCCTCGTAAATGGTTTTAACAGATGTTCACCAATCCAGATGTTGGAAGAATCTGAATGCAGTTGTCAAGGATGGACACAAAAGGCTGGAGTAACTCAGCGGGATGGGCAGCATCTCTGGAGAGAAGGAATGAGTGATGTTTCGCATTGAGACCCTTCATAGAACAGGTCTGAATATGTCTTTGTTTCAAACCCAGTCATTCTGCTCAAAATATGCCAATATTAAAGAGGTCAAGCAGCTGATCTGGAAGACAACTAGTTTTCACACAGAAAACATGACCAAAACTTCACATCCCAGCTTAAACAGCTGAGGGTTTTTTCTTTATAGATCTTTTAAAACTGACAATGGGTTAATATATATTTACTTTAGAGTTACAGCACGGAAACAGGTTCTTTGGCCCACCAAGCCCACACCGACCAGCGATCCCTCCACATTACCACTATCCTACGCACACCAGGGACAATTTGACATTTTATACATTTATACCAAGCCAATTAACCTACAAACCTGTACGTCTTTGGAGTGTGGGAGGAACCCTAAGATCTCAGTGAAAACCCTCACGGGTCACGGGGAGAATGTACAAACTCTGCACAGACAAGTACCAGTAGTCAGGATTGAATCCCAGGTCTCTGGCGCAGCAAGGCAGTGAATCTACCGCTGTGCCATCATGCTGTAATGAAACAAAGAAGGAACTAATCAATCAACGACACAAGCAGAATGGACCACACTGCCCCTGGAAAACAGGTTGGAATGGTTGTGCTGGTTCACATCTGATTGTCCAAATCCCTGTACTTCCTCTATCCATGAAATGTACAGATCATAAAAACATAGAAACATAGAAAATAGGTGCAGGAGTAGGCCATTCTGCCCTTTGAGCCTGCACCGCCATTCAATATGATCATGGCTGATCATCCAACTCAGTATCCCGTACCTGCCTTCAACAGATCAATGGAGAAATTTCAACCGCGGTTCCACCAATTTTAGATTCGTGCCCAAAGCTTTTTGGCAATGTTAATCCTGTCCTGCAGGGGCCACAGAGCTTTTTTGAAAGTGTGGGTTGAGAGGGGGGGGGGGCTGAGCGGTCACTGATCACCAGCCACGGGGGGAGGGTGTGGGAGGGAAATTTTGAAATTTCATGGATAAAAATCATTTTTTAGTGCATTGTAGAAGTATGATTTCAATGATTTTTGTTTGAAGTATTTTTAAGATAATGTCTACATGAGAGATAGGAGCAGGTGATTATTACTTTTGTTATTGCTCGACATCCACAAACTGGGGGGTAATAATACAGGCCACCCCCCACTTCAAAAAATGTGAGGATTTATCCCCCATTCCCCCCCTCCCCCCCCCCCCCCGGGTCGACACCAGTGCCTTCCATGATACAGAGGTGAGTGGGGGGGGGGGGGGGGGGGGAGTGCAGTGTATGCTGGCCATTTGGCCTATTGAGCCTAGCCCGTCTCTTTGAGTGAGCACCCTCCTAGGTCCCCTTTTACCTTGTGTAGGAAGGAACTGCAGAGAGAAACAAAATGCTGGAGTAACTCAGTGTGTCAGGCAGCATCTATGAAGAAGGGTTCCAACCCGAAATGATACGTCACCCATCCATTTTCTCCAGAGATGTTGCCTTACTGAGTTACTCCAGCATTTTGTGTCTATCTCCCCTATTGACTTGCCCTTCCTCCCAGACTTTTACAAGGATTCCCCTTCAGTGCTAGGCCCAGCCCTCTTTGTGAAGGGTCTCCTGAAGCACTGTCTCTCCACTCTCTGCCGAGTTTGTCGTCTGCCATTGCCTCTGCTGTGATCACCCGAAGTCCATGTTATACGTTTCTTGGAACAAGTTCTCCTTGTTCGTTCCACCACAGGATTGTGAGCATGCTCTCAAGCTCCTACTCCCCTCCCCTGCAATGTAACTAGCCCACGAGTCTACACATGACTGGTCCCCTTTCCTTGCTCACCCATTCTGGCTTCCCTATGAATTCTTCACATCCTTCCTGGTGTGAGACCAGAGCTGACCCTGGAATACATCCGGGGTTAGCCAGTGTTTGCCATGGCAGCTCGCTGTGTTTTGCCCCTGATTCCTCTATAAATAGGGGCAGAAAGGTTGGGTTGTTCAGCAGTGTTCTTCATTAGTCCGACCCCTTGGCCTCGTGCCCTCACCTCTTGCTATTACACCCCGGGTCACTCCTCCCGTCGCTCGCTTCCACAAGGCTCCAGGTGTGAGTGTTGGAAGCCTTCACTCTCCCTCCCTCTTCCCCCCCCCCCCCCCCCCCCTTCACGTTCACTGGCCCGCTAATCTGCCCCTACCGTGGTGAGTTGCTGACCCCCTCCCGGTGTGTTACGGGTGAAGTTGGTGCTTCCTGCAGACACTGAACCATCTGTGTTGGTCACTAAAGTACATCCGCTGGGCCGGCCGCTAACTCCTGGAGGTAGCATCGCTAAAAAAGTGGGGGGGGGGGGGGGGGCTGCAGCCCCCCCTGGTTCCGCGGCCCTTGTCCTGGGCCTCCTCCACTGTCAGCGTGAGGCCAAACACAAATTGGAGGTACAGCATCTCATATTTCGCTTTGGCAGCTGACAACCCAGTGGTATGAATTTGATTTCTCTAACCTCAAGTAACGCTTGCACCTCCCCTCTCTCCACCCCTCCCCCACTCTTGTTGTATCAGCTTCAAACTCATCTTGTTGAGTCTTTTTGTAACTCATTTTAACACAGAGCACAGGTAACAATGGCCAGTTTCCTTTCTCATTGTTACGTTTTTGCATACCTTTCATTCAATTGTTCTACATCTCTCTATATAGCTAGTTTCCCTTTCTCTTGACTTTCAGTCTGAAGAAGGGTCTTAACCCAAAACACCACCTATTCCTTTTCTCCAGAGACGCTGTCTGACCCACTGAGTTACTAAAGCTAATTGTGTCTATTTTCGGTTTAAACCAAATCTGGAGAATCTCCAGTTCCTTCCAACATATTAATGGGTCATTTGCCAGAGTGAACCCTATTCACCAATCATGAAGTCTCCCACTAAGCCTCCATCACACAATAATGGTCAAGAAATCAGATAGGATAAACAACAGAGAGGCCAATGGGCCAATTCACTGATACAAGACTGAGAAGGAAGCATTGCACAGATTTACACCAAGCAAGCAAGAAGGATTAAGATAAAGATCCTTCTTAGTCAACCAAATTTAATTTAGTTTAGTTTAGAGGCACAGCACAGAAAAAGGCCCTTCAGCCCACCAAGTCCGCGTCGACCAGCGATCCCCACACACTTATCTATATAACTAAAAGTCTGATCTTGACCACTTCCTATTGTTCTGAATATTGATTTTAGAAAAAACACTGCCACTTATGGCTGTGATTTTTGGCCATCTTACTCAGAGTCCTTGTCCACTGCGCAGGACAAGAGAATTTTTCCCATCGATGAAAAATAAAAGTTATTAGTGTTTAAAAAACATCGAGATTCTCTCTCCTGAAGGTCACGCCCCTTCTGGAGGGACTATAAAACCCAGAGGTGTTGAGTGCTCAGTCAGTCTCTGCAAGATGGCGGAAGTGAGAGGGTCATGTCTCTCAGTATGAGCTGCGAATAACACTGAACACATGTCTACTAAACTGTGAGTGTGGTTTTAATGACTTTGAGTGCCCTTAATGTGGTTTTTAAATGAAAATGTCATTGGTTTGAAATAAAAGCTCTGCAAATGGTTGGCGGGTGTTGGTTTGAAGTAAAAGCACTGCAAATGTTTGGTGGTGGTTAACTTAAAGTAAAAGCACTGCAAATGGTTGGTGGGGGTTGGTTTGAAATGGCAAATTATTAAAAGTCTAAACGACAACTTCCTGTTTGCACTTTATATTGATTTTATATAAAATGCTACCACATCCGGCTGTGATTTTTGGCCATCCTACTCAGTCCCCCTCCACTCATCAGGTGCAGAGGATTCTTCCCATCAATTAAAAATAAAAGTGTTATTAGTGTTTAAAAAATGTTGAGAATCTCTCTCCTGTCAATCAGGCCATGAAGGCCACACCTTTTCAGGTGGGAGGGGGGAAGGATTATAAAACCCGGAAGTGTGGGTGTGGCTCAGTCTCTGCATGCTGGGGAGGGAGAAATCACGACTCTGTCTGAGCTGTGAATGAACTGAACACACTGAATGTCTACTGAACTGTGAGTGTGGTGTTTTGTGTGGTTTTATGGTGGTTTCACCCTGCTTGAAATGGTATGAAGCTGCATTTGAATTTAGTGGCCTTGCACCCTGTTTGAAGTTGTATGAAACGGCATTTCATTTTGGTGGCCATGTACCCTGCCTGAAGTTTCTTTTCTTAGAATCTTCTTAGAATCTTTAATATAGGTCTTTGAGTTGCCGTTGAACCAGGCTGTGTTAAAGTCTGTAAGTCTGTGGTCTGGGGGACATTTATACCTAATGCAGGCATCTTCCTCCAAAAGAACCGTCTACGGGGAATCCGTTCTAAATCCCCTTCATCAGGGAATTGCGCCGACATAATAATATTATCAATGTCTGGATCAATCCCTCCACATTCTCCTCCTATCTCACCCTCTGAAAAGCTATTTGTTCTATCCCTGTAATCCAAGAAGGATTCATTCACATTCCCCCTACTGGAGTGTCTAATTGATTTTGGCACCCATGTCGATGGAGTCTTCCTTCTTGCTCCTTGATCTCCTCTACTGTCCTCCACTTGTGGAGCAATCATAGGAGCTAGAGAACCCTTCCCTGATTTTTCTACTTCTGGTTTGAATTTAGGGGGAGGATCCAAAGATAAAGCTGACTCCTCCCGTGTGCCCTGCTCGCAAGCTGCGCATGATGTCCCTGAACTGGGAACATGAGAGTGCCGTGAGGACTGCTCTGGCTCCACTCCGAAAAATTCTGCCCACCCTGGCATATAATAAGCCTCTCTCCCTTCAAGGTCTGCAGACACTGTTTCACTCTTACCAAATATAACAAGTTTAGGTTCTGTCGGCACCTCCCCTTTAAGAGAAATAGTCTCAGTAGTCTCCATTTCAAAAGATGGTATTCTTTCCTGCTCCTTCTGTTGGCTTCCTGTCCCTGTTCTGGAATGTACCAAGAAGGATCAGTTATCTCGTGTTCCCCTCTAATCCGCAATTAACAAGCCGCCATTCATAGGGTGGATAGAAAAACGATCTCTTTATTTTCCTTCTAGTGAAGAACATTCTCCATATTCCAATTAACTCATTTCCTTCTTCACTATTCCCATATCATTTTTGCATTTAATTTTCCCAATAATCCTCTTAATCTGTTGGCTTCCTGTGGAAGCTTCTCGCAAATTATTCTTATCGGGCTTCTTGATCTGTTTGATCGGTCCTTCTCTGAGACATTCCACATTCTCTGAACAATGGTCACAATACAAATTGCAAAATAAAAGTTCCAGACACTAACACCTATTCAAAATCATTCCTTCCTCTCAGACTCCAAGGTCAATGGAGTCTCTCTCAGTCAATGGCCTACGGTCTCTCCAATTCATATTTACTCTCACAATCGCTCCCTTTCAACTGTTACCCAGTCACTCCCTCAATCCCTCCTATTCAATTATTCACACCACTCGCTTGTATTCAATCTCTCTCCCAACTCTCTTACCAGTTATATCAAAATTCAACTCTAAACTCAATTCAACGCTAAACTTTCAAACAAAGGATCTCTGGTGTCTCAATCCAAGTCTAACTCTCAATCGCAGTCTTCCACGCAACAATCTCTCTCTCACTCAATCCACTTTAAGTTCGCACAGACAGACAAATCCGAACCACGCTAGCAAAACTATAATTAGAAATGAAAATATTCCCCCGATTACCAATAATCCAAGACACACACCAATATAAACTATAAGCATCCAATAAATCCCACTCTAACAAAATCTTCCTCATGGCGCAATCGGTCAGCGGGATGACTCCTCCCTGACACAGCGATCGAAAGAGTACAACCCCTGATCGAACTACCATGACTCAGATTCCTACAACACCACGCTCTAAGTAATTACAAATATTTAACTCAAACACACTTTCACTTCACATAACTAAATCCTTAAACACTCGCACAAGCAGCAATACAAATAACGGTCCGCGGATTTAACACAATCTTAATCTTAACTTTCTAAATCTTAATACACTCTAAGTGTATTTACGTACACAGAATATTTACACAATCCGGATCCTAGGACAATACGAAAAGCTAGATTTTTACAATTTACAAAAGCACTAGCGCATAGTTCACAAGCACTCGATCTCGACACTGCCCCACGCTGGTATCACTCAGTGAACCTCTCCCTCTGATACCGAAGAGTGTGGCTGTTTGCAGTGTACCTGCTGCTGCTGCTGGTGCCGATGATGGCTGCCACGGTGTACTGCTCCTTGCTGCTTTGTTTGTGTTGGTCCGTTTGTGTCATCTGTGAAAACCCTACAAAGATTACTTTCATGAGAGAGGTACTCATAAACATCGGACAAACAGAACCTCCAAACATCGTTCCGGATTTCTCTCACTGGCTGGATTATTTGGACATACTTGTTGGCGGAGCTGTGGCTGCGTTCAAGGTCTTGAGATAGAGGAGGACCCGTGGGAAGCGCTCTTGAGCACTCACCCGACTCCGGCGACGAGGATCACGCACACCACTCCCGAGCATTTACCTGGTAAACATACGTTCTCTCAAGAACAAAGTGGACAAACTGCAACTCCTGCACCGGACAAATAAGGGCTTCTCTCGAGCTGGTGCCCTGTGTTTCACCAAGACCTGGCTTTGTGAGTTGACCCTGGACAGCGCACTGCCAACTTCACAGAGCAGACCGTGAAGTGGAGGCAGCGGGGAAATCAAGAGGCGGTGGAATATGCTTCTATACCTACCAGGACTGGTGCAGCGACATATGGTACTGTCAAATTTCTGCTCTACAAACAGACACTGTTTTACAAAGCTAACCTCAGCCGTGATCTTCCCCAGTACAGACCTCAGGTTACCTGCCCCACCAGTGGGAATAGAACACTGGACCACTGTTACACATCAATCAAGAACGCATATCGCTCTGTTCCCCGGGCTGGTCTGGGTCTCTCTGATCATTGTCTAGTTCACCTTATTCTGACCTACAGGCAGAAACTAATATCTGCTAAGCCTGTGGTCAGAACAACAAAAAGGTGGACAAGCGAGGGCATTGAGTGCCTACAATCCTGCGTTGACTGCATGGATTGGAATGTGTTCAGGGAAGCAACCACAAGCCTCGATGAGTATACAGACACTGTTCTACACCCACTCCTCCACATTCACCACTTCACACATACTTAAAGCAAGACTCCAGTCTGAAAAGATTGTTATTCCGTGGCTATTATTTTTACTCATGTTTATAATGTCTTTTAATTTATTGTTGTATTTCATATGTAATTTTTGCGCCTCATGTGAGCTGTTATGGGGTCTGTTTATGATGTCTTGTTTATTCTTCTGTACAGCACTTTGGTCAACATTGGCTGTTTTAAAGTGCGTAACAAATAAAGTTGGATTGGATTGGATTTCCCACGCAAACCTCTCCAATCACCACTTCACACCCAATTGCCCACCCCCTCCGTGCTGAAAAACATCTTCTCCAGCATCAACAATAAAAATAGAGGATGCTGAGAGGCTTTTCAGAAGACAGAGAAGCCGGAAATCTCCAGGACCGGACAATGTTTCCCCCTCTACTCTCAAGCTCTGTGCCGAACAACTGGCACCGGTCTACACAGACATTTTTAACCAGTCCCTGCAAACCATTACTGTCCCTGCCTGGTTCAAAGTCTCCACTATTGGCCCTGTAACCAAAAAGGCAAGGATTACTGGTCTTAATGACTCCAGGCCTGTTGCACTGACCTCTGTAGTCGTGAAGACCCTTGAAAGGCTTGTGCTGGCCAAGCTGCAAAATATCACCTCAGCAGTTTGCATATCGGGCCAATAGATCTGTGGATGACGCAGTCAACCTGGGGCCTGCACTTGATCCTACAGCATCTGGACAGCCAGGGGACCTATGCGAGGATCATGTTTGTTGGTTTTAGCTCTGCATTCAACACTACAAACTTTCCGAGTTGACTGTGCCTGAAGCCCTCGGTCGGTGGATCACCAGCTTCCTGACAGACAGGAAGCAGCACGTGAGGCTGGGAAAGCACATCTCGGACCCACAAACCCTCAGCATAGGAGCACCGCAAGGCTGTATATTCTCCCCTCTCCTCTACTTTCTCTATCAATGACTGAACCTCCACTGACACCTCTGTCAAGCTTCTCAAGTTTGCGGACGACACAAACCTGATTGGACTGATCCAGGATGGTGAGGAATCTGCCTACAGACAGGAAATGACACAGTTGGCTTCGCAACAACCTGGAGCTCAATGCTCTTAAGACAGTGGAATTGATTGTAGACTTTAGGAGAGCTCCCCTTCCCCTCACCCCACTCACCATCAACAACACCACAGTCACATCTGTGGAGTATTTTAAGTTCCTGGGAACCATCATCTCCAAGGACCTTAAGTGGGGGGCTACCATCGACTCCACAATCAAAAAGGCACAACAGAGGATGTACTTCCTGCGACAGCTGAGGAAGCACAATCTGCCACAGGCAATGATGGTCCAATACTACACGGCCATCGTTGAGTCTGTTCTCACCTTCTCCATCATGGTCTGGTTTGGCTCAGCCACCAAGCACGACACCCGGAGGCTGCAGCGAATCGTCCGATCCGCTGAGAAGGTTATTGGCTGTAACCTTCCCTCCATTGATGAACTGTACACTGCAAGGGCCAGGAAGCGAGCGTGCAAGATCATCTCTAACCCCTCCCACCCTGGCCCAAAACTCTTTGAATCACTTCCCTCTGGAAGGGGCCACCGAACTGTCAAAGCTGCCACAGCCAGACATAAAAACAGCTTTTTTCCACAAGTAGTAGCTCTACTCAATAACCAAAAGTCTGTAGCCTCCTTTTGCTCTGGTATTTTATTTAATTAACATGTTTGATCAATGGTGTTTTATTATTCATGTTTGGTGATTTATGTGTCATTCGTAACTGTCACTGTATGTCATGTTGTCAATTGTGGGTGGAGCACCAATCCAAATTCCTTGTATGTAAATACTTGGCCAATAATTTTTTTCATTCACTCATTCATTCAACCTCTCCCTCTGATACCGAAGATTTTCCCCTTCACAGGTTACTTTTTGCTGAGGAGTACTGCTCCTTAAAAGAAAACTTTTCCTCCTGAATGTTGCTATTCCTCCGTTAAGACTGCACTTCTATCGGGGGACCTCTATCCCCCCTCTCTAAATTTGACAGAATTCGGGGTACCCTTCGCTATTCGGATTACTTTTCATCATGTAAATCAGGTTCCCGTCTCTCAGGTACTCTTTGCTATCAGGTACAAGTCAACAATCGACCAGAGGGTTACTATTCACTGTTGATCAGCCGCTAGTCGGAATCGATCATGGACATGCACCAACTCCGAGGTTCTATATACAGGAATTCAAATACCTATACTCTATACTCTGACCATCGAGCCCAGTACTTTATGAGATTCCTCGTCCGTCACACAGGATCTACACGCAGCCACTCTTCTCTGCTGGGAACTGAAGGTTCAGCGCCTAGCCGCTTCACGCTGGCAGTTATCTTTGCCGATTCCAATTCTCACTACCAGCAAAGATCCAATCAATACGTAGGTCGGACCTGTAGTGCAATATCCCAACAATTGGATACCAAATCTAACCTTGGGCCACCCCTCGACCAATGAAGGCTCTCGTTAAAGCAGCTGCAGTCTGCCAACTAGGACCAAGTATTGGGCCACTCCACGCCCGGTTTCCTTTATGGGCCTCCAACCCAAAGGATTGCTAACCACCCTTCGTGCTTGCTAGACTCTGTTCTAATGATCTCGATTAGACCCTTTACCAAGCCAGCGAATGAACGATCCGCTTTGACTAATGAAGTGCTGAAAACCAATGCGAAAACCACACAGTGAGCCCGATTTCTGCACTCGCGATCGAAACAGCTCAATACCCTTGATTGCAAACTTGTGTTTGGGGGTCTTTTGAGATCCTGGACGAGCCCCCCCAATGTACATTGCTCATTCTAAGCTTCCCCCCAGTCTAGTTTCAGTCAAAACCACTGAATCAAGCACTTGGTCAACTAATCTTTATTTTAACAAAACATAGAAACATAGATATAGAAACATAGAAACATAGAAATTAGGTGCAGGAGTAGGCCATTCGGCCCTTCGAGCCTGCACCGCCATTCAATATGATCATGGCTGATCATCCAACTCAGTATCCCGTACCTGCCTTCTCTCCATACCCCCTGATCCCCTTAGCCACAAGGGCCACATCTAACTCCCTCTTAAATATAGCCAATGAACTGGCCTCAACTACCCTCTCTGGCAGAGAGTTCCAGAGATTCACCACTCTCTGTGTGAAAAAAGTTCTTCTCATCTCGGTTTTAAAGGATTTCCCCCTTATCCTTAAGCTGTGACCCCTTGTCCTGGACTTCCCCAACATCGGGAACAATCTTCCTGCATCTAGCCTGTCCAACCCCTTGAGAATTTTGTAAGTTTCTATAAGATCCCCTCTCAATCTCCTAAATTCTAGAGAGTATAAACCAAGTCTATCCAGTCTTTCTTCATAAGACAGTCCTGACATCCCAGGAATCAGTCTGGTGAACCTTCTCTGCACTCCCTCTATGGCAATAATGTCCTTCCTCAGATTTGGAGACCAAAACTGTACGCAATAATCCAGGTGTGGTCTCACCAAGACCCTGTACAACTGCAGTAGAACCTCCCTGCTCCTATACTCAAATCCTTTTGCAATGAAAGCCAATATACCATTCGCTTTCTTTACTGCCTGCTGCACCTGCATGCCTACCTTCAATGACTGGTGTAGCATGACACCCAGGTCTCACTGCATCTCCCCCTTTCCCAATCGGCCACCATTTAGATAATAGTCTGCTTTCCCGTTTTTGCCACCAAAGTGGATAACCTCACACTTATCCATATTATACTGCATCTGCCAAACATTTGCCCACTCACCTAGCCTATCCAAGTCACCTTGCAGTCTCCTAGCATCCTCCTCACAGCTAACACTGCCCCCAGCTTAGTGTCATCCGCAAACTTGGAGATATTGCCTTCAATTCCGTCATCCAGATCATTAATATATATTGTAAATAGCTGGGGTCCCAGCACTGAGCCTTGCGGTACCCCACTAGTCACTGCCTGCCATTGTGAAAAGGACCCGTTTACTCCTACTCTTTGCTTCCTGTTTGCCAGCCAGTTCTCTATCCACATCAATACTGAACCCCCAATGCCGTGTGCTTTACACAATTACAGTTCCCACTACTGTACCTAACCACCGCGGGTTTGATCCTCATATCAGCCTGACCAAGCCCTCTAGGCCTCGCTCAAACAGAGACGCTGCGTAAGGTCATGCAGTCCTAAGCGCTCTTCCAGAAGATCGATGTGGGACCTCGTGGCAGAGGACTTTTATAGGTCCCGGGACCTTGAGGGGCCGAACCACATGGGGGTGGTTTCTTTACAATCCAATTACAGATATCGATTAACCCCATACATAACAGACATTTCCCTAACCCAATAATACTGCAGCTAATACATTGTATTCAAACAGGGCTTCTCAAGGAAGCAAACATAGCAACATTTACCCTGATCTGCAAGAAAACCAGACAAGGCTCAATACCTCATCCAATCAACATTTGGCAAAGTAGAACTCTGCAACATTATTTACAATTATTTACAAGATGTATGTCTGGTTTGCAGTCATCCAATCCATTCTATGCATTTTGCACCTAATTGACAGGGTCTGCAGGCGTTGTTATTATTTTCCTGCAGCCTGGATCTAGACTCGAGACAAACTGGCACCACTCTGCAGCTTGTCCCAGTTCTGCAGAGAGCACTTCCAACTTGGCCAAATTTCCCAGTAGCCCTGAATCTTTTACCCCATTTTGAAGCCCTTGCCTCTACAATCTGGCCAGGATTAACAAAGTCACCAGATGGGACGTGTAAAACATTCACATGAAGTCAATGTTTTACAAGTGGGCAAGTGGACTAAGCTTAGTCGGCATGGATGTTTGGACCGAGGGGCCTGTCTCCATGCTGTATAAATCTATGATTGTATATTTTGCCCTGCCATCTTAGTTTAGTTTACGGTAGACACAAAATGGTGGAGTAACTCAGTTAGTGAATCCAATTAGATTTCTACTCTGGGCACTCCTATCATTTTGCCCTATCCAGTTCCTACTTTCCCAATATCTCCTCCCTCTGAACTCTAACGGAACTCTGGCTATTACCTCCTACCCTTAACTCCATTAATGTATTTTTACTGTTCTCTCACTTTGCCTCAGTGACTAACCCCACCTCATCCTTCCCTCCCCTCATTGTACCTGTCCCTGTCACAGCCACTCCACTCTATTTTCTTTCTCGTCACTTTTTCCTCAGTACATTCACCACAAACTTTCTAACCAAGTTCTTTGCATTTCATGATGCAGCTTTATAAGACTTTGGTTAGGTCGCATTTTATATATTACACGCAGCTCTAGTCACCCCGTTACAGGAAGAATGTGGAAGGTCTGGATAGGATACAGAGGAGGTTTATCAGAATTATGCCTGGATTGAGGGGTATTAGCTGTAGGGAATGGTTGAAAAGACTTGGAAATAGACACAAAATGCTGGAGCAACTCAGCGGGACAGGCAGCATCTCTAGCGAGAAGGAATGGGTGATTTTTTGGGACAAGACCCTTCTTTAGACTGATATCAGGGGAGTGGGCGCTACAGAGATAAAATGTAGTCAGAGCAGTAAGACTAGTCAGAGAACTGGGAAGGGGGAGAGGATGGCGAGAGGGGGTAATGAAGCAATACTTGAAGTTAGAGGTCAATATTTATACTGCTAAGGTGTAAGCTGCCCAAGCGAAATATGAGGTGCTGTTCCTTCAATTTGTGCTGGGCCTCACTCTGACAATGGAGGAGGCCCTGTACAGAGAGGTCAGTGTGGGATTGGGAGGGGGCGTTAAAGTGTTACACAACCGGGAGATTAGGTAGGTTTAGCAGGACTGAGCGAAGGTGTTCAGCGAAACCATCGCCGAGCCTGCACTTGGTCTCGCCAATATATAGGGGTCCACACCTGGAACAGCGGATACAGTAGATAAGGTTGGAGGAGGTGCAACTGACTGTCAGGGTCCTTGGACAGAGTCGAGGGGGGAAGGCATAGTGACAGATGTTGCATCTTCTGCGGTTGCAGGGGAAGTACCTGGGGAGGGGGTGGTTTGGGTGGGAAGGGACGAGTTGACCAGGGCATTGCAGAGGGAACGGTATCTGCGGAAAGCAGAAAGGGGTGGAGATGGGAGGATGTGGCCAGTAGTGGGATCACGTTGGAGGTGGTGAAAATGTTGGAGGATTTTATGCTGTATGCGACGGCTGATGGGGTGCAAGGTGAGGACAAGGGGGACTCTGTCCTTGTTAAGAATGGGAGGAAGGGGAGCAAGAGTGGAGCGGCGGGATATCGAGGAGATGCTAGTGAGAGCCTCATCTATAATGGAAGAAGAGAACCCCCGTTTCCTAAAAAATGAGGACATCTCTGATGATCTAATATGGAAAACCTCATCCTGGCTGTAGATGCGGCATAACCGGAGGAATTGGCAGAAGGGGATAGAGTCTTTACAGGAAGCAGGGTGGGAAGAAGTGTAGTCTAGATAGCTATGGGAGTCAGTAGGTTTGTAGTACTGTGGGATCAGGGATCTGTGTTGGGTCAGGAATCTGTGTTGGGTCCTTTGTTGTTTGTCATGTACATCTGGATGAACTGGATGAAGGTGTGGTAAGGTGTGGTAAATTGGTTTAGTAAGTATGCAGATGATACCAAGATAGGGGGTGTTGTGGATAATGAAGAGGATTTCCAAAGTCTACAGAGTGATTTAGGCCATTTGGAAGAATGGGCTGAAAGATGGCAGATGGAGTTTAATGCTGATAAATGTGAGGTGCTACACCTTGGCAGGACAAATCAACATAGGACGTACATGGTAAATGGTAGGGAATTGAAGAATACAGTTGAACAGAGGGATCTGGGAATAACCGTGCATAGTTCCTTGAAGGTGGAATCTCATATAGATAGGGCGGTAAAGAAAGCTTTTGGTATGCTAGCCTTTATAAATCAGAGCATTGAGTATAGAAGCTGGGATGTAATGTTAAAATTGTGCAAGGCATTGGTGAGACCAAATCTGGAGTATGGTGTTCAATTTTGGTCGCCCAATTATAGGAAGGATGTCAACAACATAGAGAGAGTACAGAGGAGATTTACTAGAATGTTGCCTGGGTTTCAACAACTAAGTTACAGAGAAAGGTTGAATAAGTTAGGTCTTTATTCTCTGGAGCGCAGAAGGTTAAGGAGGGACTTGATAGAGGTCTTTAAAATGATGAGAGGGATAGACAGAGTTGATGTGGAAAAGCTTTTCCCTTTGAGAATAGGGAAGATTCAAACAAGAGGACATGACTTGAGAATTAAGGGACAGAAGTTTAGGGGTAACATGAGGGGGAACTTCTTTACTCAGAGAGTGGTAGTGGTGTGGAATGAGCTTCCAATGGAAGTGGTGGAGGCAGGTTCGTTGGTATCATTTAAAAATAAATTGGATAGGCATATGGATGAGAAGGGAATGGAGGGTTATGGTATGAGTGCAGGCAGGTGGGACTAAGGGAAAAAAGTTGTTCGGCACGGACTTGTAGGGCCGAGATGGCCTGTTTCTGTGCTGTAATTTATTATATGGTTATATGGTTATATGGTTATAGTAGATGCTGGTCAATAGAAACATAGAAACATAGAAAATAGGTGCTGCCTCCTGTGATGGAGACGGTGAGATCCAGAAGGGAGTTGTCGGAGATGGTCCAAGTGAATTTGAATGCAGGATGGAAATTAGTCATGAAGTTGATGAACTTAGTTTCGTTTAGTTTAGTTTAGTTTAGTTTAGTTTAGTTTAGTTTAGTTTAGTTTAGTTTAGTTTAGTTTAGTTTAATTTAGTTTATTGTTGCGTGTACCGAAATACAGTGAAAAGCTTTTGTTGTGTGCTATCCAGTCAGTGGAAAGACAATACATGATTCCAATCGAGCCATTTACAACTTATCAAGTCCATGATAAGGGATGAACATTTTGTGCATGGTAAAGCCAGCAAAGTCCGATCAAAGATAGTCTGAGGGTCACAAATAAAAATGATTTATTTTTTGTCCCAAACCTCTTGTGTTGGTTTTGACCTTTCATTCTGCTATTATGCTCCAGTCTGGCTGAGTGTTTCCAGCATTCTCTTTCTCATGAATACAGAAGTATCATCATGTCGTTGTCTCTGGGAATGTGAGTAATTTGCGTCTATATTGTAATAGTGACTGTGTGTCAGGAGTGGATCGTACACTTTAAAGTCTTTTACGTTGTCCTAACATTAAAAATGAAAACATATAAATGTTATTTTCTTCTTTCTTTTCATGAGTTAGGTTCTTTTGTAAGATAATACCCCAGAGCACAGTGTGACTCTCCACTTACTGTGTTAACTTCTGAAAGTAGACAATCAGTCATGGACTTGGGAAGAATTGCTTCTGTGTTCATTTGACAGCTATAATTAGCTAAAGCTTTTTCATCAGGTTGGCAAGAACAACTAATAAGAAGGCATTATTTCTGCTTGCCTTCGGATAAAAGCTGCAGATCAAACATGGCTTAAGAGACAATGAATTACAAGCTCAACTGTGGAACAGCCTAGAGGAACAAGCAGGGCATAGAGTGTAATGGGGAAGTTAGACAGAAGTACACAAAGGATGTAGCTTAAGCAGTAGAGAGCTAGGCAAAAGGATTTGCAAGAGCAGAATCCTTGGGTGTATTAATCTCACAGAGTTAGGTCCATAACTGTACATGCCATGTGAATGCCAGGGGAAAAGTTAGAAAAGAGAATGCTTTTTATCTTTTCAATACACCTTAGCGTAGTCATAAAGTTTTACAATGAGGTCATGGAGTAGGACAACACAGATTGTTGGCTCCTTGGCCGAACTCATCCATGCAGTTCAAGTTATCGAAAATAGACACAAAAAGCTGGAGTAACTCAGTGGGACAGGCAACATCACTGGAGGGAAGGAATAGGTGACGTTTCAGATCGAAACCCTTTTGAAGTCTCGACCCGAAACGTCACCCATTCCTTCTCTCCAGAGATGCTGCCTGTCTTGCTGAGTTACTCCAGCTTTTTGTGTCTGCCTTTGGTTTAAACCAGCATTTACTGTTCTTTCCTGCATACACACACACACACACACACACACACACACACACACACACACACACACACACACACACACACACACACACACACACACACACACACACACACACACACACACACACACACACACACACACACACACATATATATATACGCACATATGTACACACATACACACACACATATATATACACATAAATATACACATGTACACACACACACACATATGTATACATATGCATATGTTTATAGATATGCATGTGTGTATATGAAAGTAGCAATGACTAGAGGGCATATTGTACTTTTATGATCCGAGGGGCAAGGTTCAAAGGAGATGCGCAGGGCAAGTTTTTTTCAAAGTGATTAGGTCCTGGGCGAGTCCCTTCTTCAGACTGATGTCAGGGGATGTACTTGGTAGAGTGAGATTCTTTGTTCTGCATACTGTGCACTTATGCAAAAAGTAAAGGGTGCGGACAAAGTTACAAAAGTATTCAATATAGTCTGTCTTCCTTCTCCCTACTACCCCCCCCCCCCCCCCCCCACCCCCCATTGTGAGTCTCTCTTTGCTCTCGGTGGTCCCCCCACACCGTGTCCCTCTTTGATCTCTATGGGACGTCCTCGACTCTCCGACATCTCTCCTCTCACTGACGTCCCTCCACTCTCACCCCCATCCCTCTTGCTCACCGACGGTTGTCCATATTCTCCAACGTCCCGCCCTGCTAGTCAACGTCTCGCCTCGCCTGCCGATGGCCTTCCTCGTTCAGCCAGTGTCTGAGCCTGGTCCCGGTGGGGGCCGGGGTGGGGACAGAGCCTGCTCCAACATGGCTGCACAGTGATCACCGGGAGTTTGTTCATCGGGAGCTTTAAGGTGAGAGGGGCAAAGTTTAAAGGAGATGTGTGGGCAAGCTTCTATACAGAGGGTGGTAAGTGCTTGGAACACACTGCCAGTGGTGGTGGTTGAGGTCGGTATGATAGTGGCATGTAAGAGACTTTTGGAAACCCATGTGGATAAGCAGGAAATGGAGAGAAATGCATTATGTGCAGGTATATAAGAGATGGTTTTGGCATCATGTTCAGCACAGATATTGTGGGTCAAATGGCCTGTTTTTGTGCTAAAGATAGACACAACATACTGGAGTAACTCAGCGGCTCAGGCAGCATTTCTGGAGGAAAGGAACGGGTGACGTTTCAGGTCAAAACCCTTCTTTAGACTGTGAGTCAGGGGAAAGGGAAACAAGAGCAATTATAATGTTACAAACAAATCAGAGTCAGCACCGATGACAAAGGAAAGGTGGAGCCCACACTTGTGTTGGCTGGGGAAGAGGTGACACCAAATGGAGACATGGATGAGAACAGTGGAACTGGCAGGCCGACTAGGTTAGAGGAGTTGTGGAGAGAGAGAGAATTCAGGGGTTACTTAAACTGAGAGAAACCAAAACTGATCCCACTGGGTTGTAAGCTGCCCAAGGGAAATATGAGATGCCGTTCCTCCAATGTGTGTTGGGCCTCACTCCAACAGTGGAGGAGGCCCAGGGCAGAAAGGTCAGTATGGGAATGGGAAGGGGAGTTAAAGTGTTTAGAAACCGGGAGATCACATAGGCCAAGGCGGACTGAGTGAAGGTGTTCAGCAAATGTTGGCCACTCTACGCCTGGTCCTGCTGATATACAGAAGTCCACACCAAGAATAATAAATGCAATCGATGAGGTTGGAGGAGGTGCAAGTGAACATCCACCTCACCTGAAAAGACTGTCGAGGTCACTGTTACACTGTTCGGTATTCTACGTTCAATGTTAATTCTATTTTTCTTCCCACAGATGCACACTGAGCCACTTAGAATTTTCTATTTTTAATTGTAGCAGATAGTCGTGGCCTTCATGCTCATAGGTGCACAAGTTCATGTGACAGGGTCAGAATTAGGCTATTCAGCCCATCAAGTCCACTCCGCCATTCTAAATCATGTCTGACAACTCTTATAGAATTTTTCGAGGATGTAACTAGTAGAGTGGATAAGGAAGAACCAGTGGATGTGTTATATCTGGACTTTCAGAATGCTTTCGACAAGGTCCCACATAAGAGATTACTATGCAAACTTAAAGCACATGGTATTGGGGGTTGAGTATTGATGTGGATAGAGAACTGGCTGGCAGACAGGAAGCAAAGAGTAGGAGTAAATGGGTCCGTTTCAGAATGGCAGGTAGTGACTAGTGGGGTACAGCAAAGCTCAGTGATGGGACCCCAGCTATTTACAATATATATTAATGATCTGGACGAGGGAAATGAATGCAACATCTCCAAGTTTGCAGATGACACGAAGCTGGGGGGCAGTGTTAGCTGTGAGGAGGATGCTATGAGGCTGCAAGGTGACTTAGATAGGTTGGGTGAGTGGGCAAATGCATGGCAGATGCAATATAATGCGGATAAATGTGAGGTTATCCACTTTGGTGGCAAAAACAGGAAAGTAGACTATCTGAATGGTGGCAGATTAGGAAAAGGGGAGATGCAACGAGACCTGGGTGTCATGGTACACCAGTAATAGAAAGTGGGCATGCAGGTGCAGCAGGCAGTGAAGAAAGTGAATGGTATGTTGGCATTCATAGCAAGAGGATTTGAGTATAGGAGCAGGGAGGTTCTACTGCAGTTGCACAGGGTCTTGGTGAGACCACCCCTGGAGTATTGCGTACAGTTTTGGTCTCCGAATCTGAGGAAAGACATTATTGCCATAGAGGCAGTGCAGAGAAGGTTCACCAGACTGATTCCTGGGATGTCAGGACTTTCATATGAAGAAAGACTGGATAGACTCGGCTTGTACTCGCTAGAATTTAGAAGATTGAGGGGGTATCTTATAGAAAATTATAAAATTCTTAAGGGGTTGGACAGGCTAGATGCAGGAAGATTGTTCCCGATGTTGGGGAAGTCCAGAACAAGGGGTCACAGTTTAAGGATAAAGGGGAAGTCTTTTAGGGCCGAGATGAGAAAAACTTTTTTCACACAGATAGTGGTGAATCTGTGGAATTCTCTGCCACAGAAGGTAGTTGAGGCCAGTTCATTGGCTATATTTAAGAGGGAGTTAGATGTGGCCCTTGTGGCTGAAGGGATCAGGGGGTATGGAGAGAAGGCAGGTACAGGATACTGAGTTGGATGATCAGCCATGATCATATTGAATGGCGGTGCTCAAAGGGCCGAATGGCCTACTCCTGCACCTATTTTCTATGTTTCTATGTTTCAATCCTGGCTGATCTATCTCTCCCTCTTATCCCCATTCTCCTCCCTTCTCCCCATAACCCCTGGCACCTGTACTAATCACGAATCTATCTATCTCTGCCTTAAAAATTTCCACTGACTGCCTCCACAGCCTTCCGTGGCAAAAAATTCCACAGATTCACCACCCTCTGACTAATGAAATTCCACCTCATCTCCATCCTGAAGGAACATCCTTTAATTCTAAGGCTATGACCTCTGGTCCTGGCCTCTCACACTAGTGGAAACATCCTCTCCACATCCACCCTATGCAGGCCTTTCACTATGTTGCCACCTTCTGTACAATTTCCATGTGGAGTTTCTAGCCAGAACTTTAAGTTCCTCAGTCTTATTCGGAGGAGTGTGCTGGAATCAGGAGAGGAAAGTTTGCACTTGTTCTGTGCTCTGAACAGTGTTGTCCATACATATATCTGAGATTGTGGTAAATCTGTTTAGTAAATTAGAGCAGCAGTTCAGCTTTCACCCACAGGATATGTGTCAGTGGAATATACCATCAACTCGGTGGAGTGTTTATCTCACATTGTTACTTTAAACTTCCTGCCATTCATAAATGACTGCTTTTTACCTCATGCATTAAACATGTTTCACATCATTTATTTAAACTAGTAATCTTTGTAAATCTCAGTCGATTCTTGAGAATAGGTCATAATGTTCTGTGCATTGATACAAAAAGCTGGAGTAAATGGGCCTGTTCCAGTGAGGCTATATTTTAGGCAACTATAGGCGACTAGTTCACCAGTGGTCGCTGGGAATAGTTTTCTCAGTCGCGCAAAAAGTCGTCTTTCTGGTCTCCGCTAAGTTTTCAACATGTTGAAAACATTTCAGCGACTGCAAGTTTGACGCCAATGAGCGTAGCTTGACTTCTCCTGATGTAGGTGCTGTTGTAGGTTGTCACCAGGATGACGTAAGTTGTTACCGTGTTTTCAGCGACCTGCTACGATGATGACAGTTGCCGGCAGTTGCCTAAAAATTCGCCAAGTAAGACAGGCCCATAACTCAGCGGGTCAGACAGCAACTTGGGAGAAAAGGAATGGGTGCCGTTTCGGGTCAAGACCGTTCTTCAGAGTAAAGAAGGGTCTTGACCCAAAATGGCACCTATTCCGTTGCACCAGAGATGCTTTCTGACCTGCTGAGTTACTGCAGGTTTTTGTATCCATCTTCTGTTTAAACCAGGGTCTGCATTTCCTTCCTACGCACTCATGTTCTGTGCATATGGGTGTGTAGTGCATTTATTGTATTGATAATGTTGCATTGCAGAGTATAGGTGGACAAGATGCACACAACCATGCATTGCGTACACCTCGGTATCTACAGTCTTGCTACCTGCAGTTCTACATTGGATAAATATCCACTTGCATCTCCCTAACAAGCAGTCTTTAGCCTTTCCTGAAAACAAGACTGCAGAGGAAAAATAGTTGATAGGGAAAGGCACTTGGCCAGGAATGATGTTTTGGGGTAAGTGACATTTGGCTAATTTCCATGCAGCACAGTCTATTTCTAAGTTCACTTGCAGAACAGACATACCTGCAAAAATGTTCATTTTTTAAGTCCGAGCCATGTTCTGCTAATTTAATTTACTCTCTTTGTACAAGTGCAAGTCTTATTATGAGCACTTAGAGCCTATTCCCATTATCACCCCAGATGTACCCTGTCAGAGTGTAAATTTGATAGACTTTTATAGGCAGCTTTAAAAGGAATTTTATGCCATTCCAGGCTTCAGACCAGGTGTGATTCTTGGTTTTATTATTCTTATCTGGCATATGACCAAATGTGAAACTTTATAAAACAGTGCAATGAAATGATCTGTTAGAGTCATAGAATCAAACAGCGTGGAAACTCGCCCTTCCGCCCAACTTACCCCATCTGCACTAGTCCCACCTGCTTGCGTTTGGTCTATATGCTTCTAAACATATCCTATCCATGTATCTGTCCAAATGTCTTTTAAGCATTGTGATAGTAACTGCCTCAAACGTGTGCGGATGTAGCGTTGAAAGACGGGAAGCCAAAGCGAAGAATTGGAAGCCAAATAACCCAGCAGAAACTACGCCGAAAAGCCAAATAACCGAAGGGCAGGACGCCTAAACACCAACGAACCAAAAGGGTGAGATGGCTAAAGGCCAACTAATCGAGAGGGCACAATGCCGAAAAGCCAACTCACCGAAAGGGTGGGATAAAGTAATGTGGGGATCATTTTCCTACACAAGACCGCCCGTGGCTGGAGGGTGACTGGGCACTCTGAACCCGAGCACCAAGGTGTAAGCGGCCGAAGGAGCGCATCCCTCGGGACAGCCCACACTCTCCCGGGGTCAGCGCTTGCCGGCCGCCTGATGGCTACCCTCCGCCTCATCTCCCCCGTGCAGCCGCACTGTGATGGGCTGTGGGTCGGCAGCGCACTCAGGCACGTGGCCGGGTGGAGCGGGGCCGCGGACACACGGAGGACAAAAACCCGGCGGCACCTTCGTCAGCTGCAGCAGAGTTGGGGACAGTCCGCCCACCCAGAGTCACTGACCGCGATGCACCGCCAACGGACCCCGACCCACACACCAGTGTGATTCACCCCCCCGACCCACGAACCCCGACACCCACACCGGGTGATTCACCTCCCCCACCCCCGGCCATGGGGACAGATGGCCCAGGGCACTGGCAGCCATACTAAATCGCCTTTAAAACATGGTGGGGGGGGGGGGGGGGGGACACAAATTCCCTGGCGGGGTGATGACAAGTGTGCATGACAACGAACCATTTAATCTCCTCCCACTCCTCCCCCTTGACAACAAGAAGCACATTTTATTTATTTTTTTAAACACAGTAATACCATCTAGTTGCTTGTGAAACGCACAAAACAAGCTCCCACGCACAAAACACCAGATAATCTGTTTTTTTTTCCCAGTTTAATTGCAGTTCATTTGTTTTTTTGAACATTGCGCATTTTCGCAGCGGTGTCGAGTAAACCGTACTTTTTTCCTCCGCAGACGATACATTATTCTCAAATCACATACCTTACCTCTATTATCCCTCTACATAAAAACAAAGTGTCGATGCCTCTTCAATGTCTACTAATTCACCCATAGCTTCAGGTGCAGGTACAGCTGAAGGGATTTGGCGCTCAGAAGAATGACCGCATTAGAAGATCATCTGAGCATCTTGAAATCAATCTCATGAGCACGAGCGAAAGATCGCCGAATGATGCGGAATCGATCAGCCCATATCGCACAGAGTGGAAAAGAATGAAAATGGAAATTGCAAATTATTCAACTGCAGCTTTCCCCCTTCCCCGACACAAAGGCAGCAATAACATATTTGCCACATGTTTAACCTTTTTCCCGAATATGCATTAAAAAAGTGGCTATATGTATACTAGACAAAGTGGGACCCGTTGGGTCCTATGTTCACACGGGAGGGCTGGTCCCCCAATGCAATATTCCACCTCGCCACCAATTCCAATATTAGTGGCCAGTGGGGGGGAGGGGGAGGGTCGTCTTTCTGGAGCGCTAGTATGGGTATTGTGAGCTGAAGGGACTGGTTTCCAGAGGGCTAGTATGGACATTGTGGGCCAAATGGATTATTGAGGTGACAGCTCAGTCACTCAAGCCTGACGTGCTGGCAGCTCATTCACGGCTGGTGGGCAAGCAGTTGACTCACGGCCATTCCTTGAAATTCCATTTCAAGCAGGGTGCAAGGCCACTGAATTCAAATGCAGTTTCCGATCACTTCAAGCAGGGTGCAGGGCCACCAAACACAAGTGCAGTTTGCTACCACTTCAAGCAGGGTGCAGGGCCACCAAACTCAAGTGCAGTTTCATACCATTTCATGCAGGGTGCAAGGCCACCAAATTCAAATGCAGTTCCATACCATGTCATGCAGGGTGCAAGGCCACCACATTCAAATGCAGTATCATACCATTTCAAGCATAAAACCACCATAAAACCACAAAAACACCACATAAACACCACACTCACAGTTCAGTAGACATTTAGTGTTCAGTTGATTTACAGCTCAGACAGTGAACTCTCCCTCCCCCATCGAGGTGGAATGATGCTCCCGTCGGAGTGGCCCAGCTCGAGGGAGGAACGGCACTTCCGTTGGAGTGGCCCAGCTCGAGGGAGGAACGGCACTCACGTGAGGGCTATCCGGCTTGGGGCTGGAACGGTGCTCCGGTGGCTGGGACGGCGTTCTGGCGGCGGTGACCTGAGTCCTGGGTTCAACCGCGGGCCGGCGGCCGTGTCCGCTGGACTGGAGGGCGGCAGCTTCGACCACTCCAGGCCACGGTGTTTGAGCCGGCCCGTTTGCGGGGTTCGGTGAGCTGAGGGACTGTTTATGCCATCGCCCGGTGGGGAATCGCCTCAGCGCAGAGGGAGAAGAGGAGGGAAGAGACAGTAACCCTAAGATTTTTGCCTCCACCACAGTGATGAGGTGCTTGGAGGATCAACTGTGGTGGATGTATATTTGTGTTTATTGTTGTTTATTATTGTATCATTGTATGTATCACTGCAGGCACGAAATTTCGTTCAGACCGTAAGGTCCGAATGACAATAAAGGTATTCAATTCAATTCAATTCAATTCAATTCAATCCCTCCCGATGCAGGAACTTCATCGCCCCGACGTGGAGGGCCCAACCGGGAATTAAGATTGACCCGTCAATGGAAGGCTCCAGAACGCGGGAGAACAAAGAAGGAAAGAGGTTGAACTTTTTGTTTTCGCCTTCCATCACAGTGAGACATGTGGAGGAGTCACTGTGGTGGATGTTTATGTTAAATGTATTTTGTGTGTTTTGTTGCTTTTTATTGGTATGACTATGGCAAATCTAATTCCTTGTATGTTGCAAAACATACTTGGCTAATAAAGTATGATATGATTATGATACAAAAAGGGTACTAATCTAATCATGAACGCCTTATGGGTGATAGGTCAAACCAATTAGCAGTAATAAAGTGGACGGTGAATTACTAGAGTGTGAAAACTATGTGATTTGTCAAATAACGAGAACAAGCTATTCTGGATGGACATTGTGCGATGTGAAGGAGGTAGTTGATAACCTTGTTGTGCAAATCCATTCTATGTTAAGGTGAAAAATGAAGTGTTGAGTTTAGTTTAGAGATACAGCGCGGAAACAGGCCCTTCGGCTCACTGAGTCCGCACCAACCCCCGCAAACCAACACTATCCTACACACAATAGGGACAATTTACATTTATACCAAGCCAATTTAACCACAAACCTGTACGTCTTTGGAGTGTGGGAGGAAACCGGAGCACCCAGAGTAAACCCACGCAGGTCACGATAAATCTAATAAATCCTCAGAGTTTTATGAGAAAAATATGTAGCCATGGAAATAATGGATGCATTGGTTGTCTTCTAACCTATTGTGGAACTACTCCTTGGGTGGCAAAAGGAAACTGTGCAGGAAGGCACTGCAGATGCTGGTTTATGCCGAAGATAGACACAAAATGCTGGAGTAACTCAGCAGGACAGGCAGCATCACTGGATGGAAGGAATGGGTGGGTGATGTTTTAGGTCGAGACCTTTCTTCGGGCTGAGAGGGAATCCACTCAATAGTCAGAAATTGACTATTTTAAACAAAAAGCAGGAAGAGAGAAAACAGGGAAGTTTGAAACCGGTTAGCTCAGGATCAATAAAAGAGAAATTGCCTCTGTCTATCATAGATATGATAACAGAACAATTAATGTATCATAGCGGGACAGGCAGCATCTCTGGAGAGAAGGAATGGGTGACGTTTAAGGTCGAGACCGTTTTTCAGACCCAAAATGTCACCCATTCCTTCTCTCCAGAAATGCTGAAATACTCCAGCATTTTGTGTCTACCTTCGATTTAGACCAGCATCAGCAGATCTTTCCTACACAATTAACGTGTCATTGTGATTTGATAAAAGTCCTCACAGATTAATGAAATAAAATCTCTTTGGCATAAAATTGCTATGGTGGATGTCAAGAGGATATGGCTGACAGAAGGGAGAATGCACAGAATTAATTCCCAGATAAGAGGTGAATGTGCAATATTGAAGTACAAGAGATGAGGGATAATGTCAGTATATTATCCCTAATAGAACATTGACAGAGTTGGAATAAATGTAGTTTCTGGCAGTAACCGATGATCTGCAGAAGGAACCAACTGTGTTATTACCAAGTTTGCCATTGAGATGAATGAACCTGGATAGGATAGAGTTCGGAGGAGGAGGTAAAGAGATTTCACAGTGATTTAACCAAGCTGACGGAATATGAGCCAGTGTTGTACAGAAGTGAAGGGCAAATGGTGGAGCAGCGGTACAGTCGCTGCCTTACAGCGTTTGCAGCGCCAGAACCCCGGTTCAATCCTGACTACGGGCGCTGTCTGTACGGAGTTGGTATGTTCCCCCCGTGACCCCAAGGGTTTTCTCCGAGATCTTCAGTTTCCTCCCACACTCCAAAGACAGCACAACATGTTCCCACCCGAGATGCTACCCCTCCATGAACACTCCGATACACCAGAGGTCATAACTGAAGTAACAACTGCCGAGGAGTTCGCTTGCTTATCAAGACGATGGTAACTATGAGAACTTTATACATTAGCAACTATATCTCATTAGGTTTCCTCTTTTTTTTTTAACGGTTAGATAGTTCGTATTTGCTCAGCTTTTCATCTTCCCACCATCAAGGCAAACTCTGAATTCTTTCATCCATTTCAAAGTTACCTAATGTGAAGAAATGGGACAAAAATGAGAAGTGATGTAAGGGTTAAACAGACTATGTGATCTAATATGGAGTTATCTGCTGAATTAGCAGCAGCACATTTCAAGCCCTGCTTAGGACAACAAGTAGACGTTTTTGATGAATGGTTGGGCTAATTTATAGGGATCAGTATATCATGAAGACACCCGCAAGGTCAGTGAGATAAGGTTTGCTTTCCCAGAGACATCCAAGACTAGCTCGGTGTCTGATAGGATACATAACTCACGCCATTATGGTACCAAGGAGGATAGCTAGTTTAACACATAATCGCCTGTTGTTCTTAGAGATAGAAATTATTAAAAATAATATATGCTTCTACCATGAGAGCATGAGCTTCATCTTTGGGGAGAGAAAAGAGCTTCACCCAGGAGAGAGAGAGAGAGAGAGCTTGGACCATGGTGTATGTTGGTGCCAGATGGTGTAGATAGGAGACTCGAATACGCAGAGAGATGTGTTATTTTATATTGTTACTTTATTGATAGTTGATTTACTTGATTTCTGTGTTTTACTTGTATTTTGCTTCAATAAATAGTTATTTGTGCCCGGCACCATGTGCTTCCTCCATTCATAGACATTCGATTCCATGAATTCTGCATATATTTCATTATAACAAACTACCCACAAAGGAGCACGACATGTCCCCAGCAGAGATGCTTGCTACCCCTCACTGAACTCTCTAACACACCTGGCATCATAACTGAATTAACAATTCCAAATGAGTTCACCTGCTTATCAAGATGATGGCAAATCTATGTGTAGGAAGGAACTGCAGATGCTGGTTTAAATCGAAGATAGACACACAATGCTGGAGTACCTCAGTGGGACAGGCAGCATCTCTGAAGAGAAGGAATGGGTGACACTTTGGGTTAGACCAGTCTGAAGAAGGGTCTCGACCCGAAATGTTACCCATTCCTTCTCTCCAGAGATGCTGCCAATCTCGTTGAGTTACTCCAGCATTTTGTGTCTACCTTCGATTTAAACTAGCATCTTCATTTCTTTCCGACACAATGTTCATTGGGGACTATAACTCATTGGATTTCCTCTTGTTTAATGGTTAGATTGTTCATATTTGCTCTGCTTTTCATCTCTCCAGCCTTCCCACCATCAGGGCAAACTCGGAATTCTTTCATCCATTTCAGTTACCGAACGTGAAGCAATGGGACAAAAATGTGACTGTTTTATTAGCATAGCACATACAGCAAATAATATTTTCCTGTGGGCATTTTGTCATGGAAGTGCATATATTTTGAAGTAATTGTCATGTTGCTGTCATGAACTAATGGCAAAGCACGAACAAGCGGCTTGTCTCTGTACCAGTAAGGAATTGTACACAGCCTTCAGAATGCGGATACTTTCCTGATCAGCTCATAAACAGTTGCTTGATTATTGTGTGATTTTAAATGATTTGTCAAATTTCTTCAGCAGAGTCAATCAGAAATAATCGGGATGGAAGATTGCAACCTTCGTGTGGTCCGCCCTGTTTCAACTAATGCAATCAACTCGACGTGCACAGATGGAAGATCAAATAGAACAAGTTGTCCAACAACTTTAGGCTGTGCACGCCACATGAAAGAAGAAGAATCAGAAATAATCCAGAAGACCGGACAGCTTTGGTCAGAAAGGAGATGAATACACTTTTACACAAATAACTAGCAGTGGGAGTTGCTTCGAGAGCTCCTTTGAAGTTTCATCATCCTGATAAAGGGAGGGGCGCTGAGATCAGTGAGGAGAGCCAGCATTGGGGGGGCAGCGGGAACAAAGGGGGGACCCGGCATTGGGTGGAGGGGCCATCGAGAAAGAATGTGGGGGGGGCCGCCTGCTGCCAGGTGCGGCAAAAAGACAGGTTTGACACTGCGAGCAGAAAATGAAACTGTTCACTTGTTGTAAGAAAGAATGGGCCGACTGTGCTTGTATTGACTGGAATTTAGAAGGATGAGAGGTTATCTTACAGAAACTGGACAGGCTAGATGCAGGAAAGATGTTCCCCATATTGGGGGAGTCCAGAACCAGGGTCACAGTTTAAGAATAAGGGGTAGGCCATTTAGATGAGGAAAAATGTTTTCACCCAAGGAGTTTTTAATCTGTGGAGTTCTCTGCCCCATACGGCAATGGAGGCCAATTCACTAGATGTTTTAAAGAGAGAGTTATGGGTTTATCCCATTTAGGCGACTGCAGGGGGCTATGCAGTCACCACATGGTCGCCCCATGACCTCAGGTGGTTGCCGGGGAGTCGCCTTCATGGTCATGAGGAGTTCCCGCATTCTGGGAACTAGTCACCGCCTCATTATGGTCGCCGTGAATTTTTCAACATGTTGAAAAATTAGTGGCGACCAGAATGAAGTCGCCATGGAGAGTAGCGAGAATTCTCGTGCCGCAGGTAGGGCGCCAGGAGGTCTTAGTGGGTTCCCAGGAGGTCGAAGGTTCTCGGAGGTTCTCGTAGGTTGGAGCCCGTGCTGACCGATGAATTTTCATTGGCTCATTGGGAAAAAAAAAGTAAGTGTTAGTTTTCAGAACCGAGGATAACTGACCAGTAATGACCGCCGAGCTTCACGGCCGTGTATCTCTGGCTTCTTAAAAGTTGTCTCCACTCCTTCTCCCCTCTTCTTCCCCCTCTCACTCCCCCTCCCCTCCCTCCTCTTTTAAAGGACTTACCGTACACTTTGCTTTAGCTGACTTTTTACAGCGCCAACCTTCCTGTTCATCGCGGTGTGTGTCTGTATCACCTTGGCTTGGCTCCGTGTGAATTTTTTAGACAGGGCAAGCGGGGGGAGCTCTGTCTAAAAAATTCACACAGGCTGATGAAGGAAGTGATGTATCTGTGTTTGTTCCATTCAGACAGTCACCGTTCTGGTTCCCGGTTAGTCAGGCGATTGCCGGCAACTTCACAGTCGCAGGCAGTCCGCTGAAAAATTGCCTAAGTGGGACAGGTCCATTAAGGGCCTGTCGCACGGGCACGCGACCTGCATGCGGCAAGCGCGACCTAAAGGGCCGGTCCCATCAGCATGCGCCTGCATGCGGCAAGCGCGACCTAACGTGGTCGCTTGAACCGTACAGCATGCGGCAAGCGTGACCAAACCAGAAGCGGGAGCTGCGCGGAGGCCAAATGAGTGACACGGCGTTGAGGCGACTGCAGGCCGGCAGGCCGTTGCCGCGCGGAATTTTTAAACACGGTCAGTTTTTCGGAGCCCCACACGATGTCGGGACCAGCTCTGCACAACTCTATACGGCTCCGGCGATCGAAGTGGGACCGGCCCCGCGAGGCCGTACGGCTCAAGCGACCACGTTAGTTCGCGCTTGCCGCATGCAGGCGCATGCTGGTGGGACCAGCCCTTTAGGTCGCGCTTGCCGCATGCAGGTCGCATGCCTGTGGGACAGGTTAGCTCTTAGGACTAAAGTAATTAAGGGATATGGGGAAAGAGCAGGAATGGGGTACTGATTTTAGATGATCGGCAATTATCATATTGAGTGGAGGTGCTGACTCGTCTGGGCCGAATGGCCTAATCCTGCACCTATTTTTTCTGTTTCTATGTTTCCAGGCAACTTTGTTGGCGATAGAACCATGGCAACTCCTTGTGTACCACCTTCACAAGTTCACTAGTTATAGTAGAATTAGGCCATTCAGCCCATCGTGTCTACTCCGCCATTTCAATCATGGCTGTCTCTGCCTCTTAATCCCATTTTCCTGCCTCTCCCCACAATCCTTGACACCTGTTCTAATCAAGAATTTGTCTGTCTCTGCCTTAAAAATATCCACAGACTTGGCCTCCACAGCCCTCTGTGGCAATGAGTTCCACAGATTAACTACCCTCTGACTAAAGAAGTTCCTCCTCACCTCCTTTCTAAAAGAGTGCCCTATAATTCTGAGGCTATGACCTCTGATCCTAGACTCTCCCACCAGTGGAAACATCCTTTCCACATCCACTCTATCCAGGCCTTTCATTGTTCTGGAATTTTCAATGAGGTCCCCCTACCTTGGGTGGGTCTGCGGTATGATGTTACCGGATTGTACGCAAAACAAAGCATTTCACCGTATCTAGTGTCATTAAATGATTGAATAGAGTCGGCAAGCTTGCAGTCCCAGTCAGGTGAGAGAGTGAGTACTACCCACAAGGCACTATACGCACCACGCTGTGAGCTGAACTTGCCCTCTCTTGTGAGATCTGCCCATTTGTACAAAGCCACTACACTCAATGCACAGCTCCCAAAACCAATGGAGTGGACAATGAAGTTGATTAGAAAAATCATGAACAGAATTCATGATTCTGCCAAATCTATCCCTCAGGGCCGATTCTAATTTTTTGGGGGGAAATAACAGCAAGCCACAGTGCCAGCACTGGGCCTCTACTCGCTGGAGTTTAGAAGGTTGAGGGGGGACTTCATTGACACTTACAGAATAATGAAAGCCATAGATGGAGTGGATGTGGAGAGGATGTTTCCACTGGTGGGAGAGTCCAGGACCAGAGGTCATAGCCTCAGAATTAAAGGGCACTCTTTTAGAAAGGAGTCGAGGAGGAACTTCTTTAGTCAGTGGGTAGTTAATCTGAGGAACTCATTGCCACAGACGGATATGGAGGCCAAGTCCAAGATATTTTTAAGGCAGAGATAGACAAATTCTTGATTAGAACGGGTGTCAATGATTATGGGGAGAAGGCAGGAAAATGGGATTCAATCATGGCAGAGATCAGCCAGGATTGAATTGCAGGGTAGACTCGTGGGGCCGAATGGTCTAATTCTGCTGCTGTAACTTGTGAACTTGTGATCTGTATGAGAGTATTCTCACTGTGCTATCAGGAAGGGGGTTGCAGGAGCTGAACCAGCAGAGCTGGAGGAAAAAACTGAATGACTCTTTACATATTCTGTTGTGCTCCTGCAAGTAAGAAATTCATTGTTCTAACTGAGACATATGATAAAAAAATACTCTTGACTCGTGACTGGTAAATTTTCCTTTACCTTTCAGCCAGAGCTCTCTCATGTCTACATGGTCAAAGTTACCCCAAGCTGTTAATGTTGGGAAATGTAGCAATTGTGACGATATGGAATATCAAAGGAAGGTGCATTGATTCACCCTCCTTGTGTGATGCAAATGTTATTTTCCACGTATTAGTCCTGGACAGATTTGCCTTGGTCTTATCACATGTCTCCCCATCAATAGTCATGAAGGTTGGTATCAATCGAAAGATAGAAAGAAAATCACCATCCGACATATCATCGACTCCCTGGGACTCTTGTCCATATCACCTGCAACATGACCTGTTGTAAATTACTAAGCCTGGACCTTCCTGATCTCCCAGTTGCCAAATGCTTTGAATCCCAATTCCCATTCCCACACTGCCCTTTCTGTCCTGGGCCTCCTCCATTGTCAGAGTGAGGCTAAATGCAAATTGGAGGAACAGCATCTCATATTTTGCTTGGGCAGCTTACAACCCCGTGGTATGAATATTGATTTCCCTAACTTCAAATAAGCCCTGCTCACCCTCTCTCTCCATCCCTTCCCCATCCAGGTCGCACCAGGTTCTCGTTCACACCTAGCAAGCAGCTAACAATGGGCTGTTTCCTTTATCATCATTAGTTTTTGCATATCTTTCATTCATCTCTCTACATTACTGTCAATATCTCTTGTTTCCCTTTCCCCTGACTCATCCAAAGAAGGGTCTTGACCCGAAACTTCACCCATTCCATCTCCCCAGAGATGCTGTCTATCCTGCTGAGTTACTGCAACATTTTGTGTCCATCTTTGAAAGTACTTGTTTTTACTGTTCACACACTATTCCAGTAAGGAACCATTTCTTTATTGTCGCTGGCTCTAAAGGCTGGAACTGTCAACTTGATCATTTTAAGGGAGCGCTTCAATCAGAAGGTTAACAAAAGTTCAAAAAGACTGTGGCACATTGGCACAGGGGTAGAGTTACTGCCTTACCGAGACAGAGACCCAGGTTCGATCGTGACTCTGGGTTCTGTCTGTACGGAGTTTGTACATTATCTCCGTGACCTGCATGGGTTTTCTCCAAGATCTCTGGTTTCCTCCCACACTCCAAAGATTTCCAGGTTGTAGGTTAATTGGCTTGGTGTAAACTGTAAAATTATCCCTAGTATGTGGGATTGTGTTAATGTGCGAGATTCACTGGTTGGTGCAGACTCAGTATGCCAAAGGGCCTGTTTCTGTGCTGTATCTCTAAACTAACCAAGTCATCAAACTTGCTGAGAAGGAGATGGATGTGAACAATAAACATTGGTCGTGTCAACAACATCTGCATTGCACTGCTGAATAACACTGGAGAATGTAAAGGTTTCCATTGTTGTGCTTCAGAAAGAATGGGGAGTTCCTGCCACTGTCTTGGGAAGCATGTATTCGCCCTTCACTGTCAAGTGAATGAACATATCATCTGCTGAACACATCCGCTCAGTCTGCCTAAATCTACCTGATCTCCTGGTTGCTAAACACTGTATCCCCCCTCTCATTCCCAGTCTGACCTTTCTGCCCTGGGCCTCCTCCACTGTCAGAGTGAGGCCCAGCACAAATTGGAGGAACAGCACCTTATATATTGCTTGGGCAGCTTACACCCCAGCGGTATGAACATTGACTTCTCTAACTTCAAATAACCCTGGCTTTCCCTCTCTCTCCATCCCTTTGCTAGTTCTCCGACCAGTTTGAATGTCCCCTCGAATAAATCTTACCTCTGTATGCTTCGTTGTCACCTTCTCCTAGCTAACAATGATTTGTTCTACATTTTCCTTGATCTCCATCCCCCTTTGATGTCTTGTTCTCACACCTTACTCTTCCTGATCTCTCTGTCTCCCTGATTCCTGATTCTCAGTCTGAAGACCCGAAACGTCACCCATTCCTTCTCTCCAGAGATGCTGCCTGTCCCGCTGAGTTACTCCAGCATTTTGTGTCTATCTTCGGCGTAAACCAGCATCTCCAGTTCCACCCTACACATCATCCGTTTTATTGTTGTTTGTGGGAGCCACCTCTGGGCAATTGACTGCTGAATTTCTGTCAGTACAGCAGTAGACTTCAAAGGCACTTCATAGACTGCAAATAAATTTGAAAGGTACCATTTAAGATCAAAATCAATCAATCTATTCAAAAATAATACCAGTCATCAAATCTAAAATCAATCATGGGTTTTGACTGTCAGAGTTCAAGTTATCAATTGGAACAAGCCTTTCAAAAACACCAAAAGATGTGCTTTCAAGAATGCATTAATATTTGTCTAGAGGCAACATATTGCGACAAATTAAGTACCAATAGATGGAATTTGTCAGAGAAACACTGCTGCAGGCCACGATTTCTCACACGACATAATTGTTTCTTAATTATTCTGCTTGAAACTATTTCGGCTGGCTCTTTATTCAGACTGAATTTCTGACCACTAACAAACCACCTTGGGAAATTAACCATTACCTGTACTAACAATCCAAACTACTCAATAATAACACAAATCATGATTGTTAGGAAAGGCAAATCTAATTTCCTTAAAGACAGCAATTTAGAAGACATCGCGTGAACTTAAAGGTTGAAAAAAAAAGCTTTAAATGCTGGATATCTGCTGGGAGAAGTAAAACAGCAGATCAGTGTGACAACATTAGTTGCTGTTCCTGATGTTCATATACTGCAATTTAACTTTTAAGACATATGTGTCATGTGGTGACTCATTGAGTCATGTTTGTCCCACATATATGGACATTTACATGAGAGTAGCTCACTTCAAAAAAGAAAGGCCTACGTTCAGATGTATCCGACAGCACTGTGAGAAGCTAGAGATGAAATTGCAGGTCCCCTGGTTGAGATATATGAATCATTTTTCGACACAGGTGAGGTGCTGGAAGACTAAAGTGTGGCGAATGTTGTCCCTCTATTTAAGAAGAGCTGCAAGGGAAAGCCTTGGAACTGTAGACTAGTGACCCTTATATCTGTGGCAGATGAGTTACTGGAGAACATTCTGAGGGATAATATATATATATGTGTAGGAAAGAACTGCAGATGCTGGTTTAAATCCCAGGGACACTCCCGGGGACACTTCCGGGGAGCCGGAATGCATGGCGGGAGTGTCCCGTGGAGCCGTGTGAGCACGATCCACCCGCCGAACAACCGCACCACCGCTGGCCAGAATGACAACGGTCGATTTTGGCGGTGGTGGGAGCTCGGTGGCAGTGTGGGCCTCGGCGGTAGTGGGGCCTCTGCGGCGGCATGGTGGTCCTCAGCAGCAATGGGAGCCTCGGTGTCAGTGGGGCCTCGTGATCGATGAGCGTGAGGGGGGTCAGGAAGACAATGGGGACCCGACGTGGGGTGACCCAACATAGGGGGACCTGCCTGAAGAACAATGGGGACGGTAGGAGAACAAAGGGGGACATGGTGTGGGGGGCAGGGGGGGGGGGAACTCTAGTTTTAGAATCCTCTGCCCAGTGGATAAGTCTGTGTTTGTATCTTTGTCCATTTGTTCCAGTGAAGGCACTGAGCACACGGCCGCCAGACACCAGTCGCTTGTCTTTTTCTTTTTGTTTTCACTTTTAATTTCAAGTTTTTGTACCTCGTGTGTTGTGACTGTCGGCGGAACAATTTCCCTCCGGGGATGAATAAAGATTTATTGTTATCGTTATCATTATCGTTAAATCAAATATAGACACAAAATGCTGGAGTAACTCAGCGGGACAGACAGCATCTCTAGAGAGAAGGAATGGGTGCCATTTCTGGTCGAGACCCTTCTTCAGACTGGTCTCGACCCAAAACGTCAGCTATTCCATCTCTCTAGAGATGCTGCCTGTGCTGCTGAGTTGCTCCAGCATTTTATGTCTACCTTCGATAAGATATGTATGTTCTTTGTTCTACGTTCTATGTTGCGTTTGCATTTGGATTGAAGGACGTGATTAGGGATATTTCTACGTGGGAGGCAGTTTTTTACAAATCTGATTGAGCTTTTTGAAGAAGTAACCAAAAAGGTTAATGAGGGTGGAGCATAGACGTTGTGTATATGGACTACAGCAAGGCATTGATAATGTTCTGCATGGTCGGCTGATTTGGAAGGTTAGATCACATAGAATCCAGGGAGAGCTAGCCAACTAGATAAAGAATCATCGTCATGGAAGGAAAGTGCGGGTGATGGTGGAATGTAATTTCTCGGTCTGGAGGTATGTGACTAGTGGTACACCTCGGGGCTTGGCGATGTGCCCATTGCGATTTCTGGTTTAGATTAATGATTTGGAAGAGAATGTAAAAAGCATGATTAGCAAGTTTGCAGATGACACTAACGTGGGTGGTCTCGTAGATAGCGAAGATAGTTATAAAAAATTACAGCACGATCTTGATCAGTTGTGCAAGTGGGCCGAGAAATGGTTAATGGAGAATATTGCAGATACCTTCTGAAACTTCAGAATTTTGTAGTCGGCAGGGCAGTACTCTGCATATCACCATCTTGGACAATTTAACATTTTATCAAGCCAATTAACCTACGAACCTGTACGTCTTTGGAGCGTGGGAGGAAACCGAAGTTCTCGGAGAAAACGCACGCAGGTCACGGGGAGAACGTACAAACTCCATACAGACAGCACCCGTAGTCGGGATCGAACCGGGGTCTCTGGCGCTGCATTTTGCTGTAAGGCAGCAACTCTACCGCTGTGCCTAAGTGCGAGGAGTTCCATTTTGGATGTTAAACTTGGGCAAGAACTTCAAAGTGGAAGGCAGAGCCCTGAGGAGTGTTATGGAGCAGAGGGTCCTTGGAGTGCAGATACATGGTTCATTGAAAGTGGCATCATAGGTAGTTACAGTGGTCAAAAAGGCTTTTGGTATTTTGGCCTTCATCTGTCAGGGTTGTGATTGCAGAAGTGGGAATATTATCTTATGTTATGTTATAATTGCAGGATAATTAAGGGTGATCCAATAGAAGTGTATAAGATCAAGAGGGGAATAGATAAGGTGCATACAAAGAATACTTTACCTGCATGTACAGTGTAAGGTAATCAAGAACAGAGGACATATGTTTAAGGTAAGAGGGGCAAGATTTAATAGGATCCTGAGGGGCAACTTTTTCACAGAGGGTGGTGGATATTATGAGCTGCCATAGGAGGTACTTACGGCAGGTACTATAACCTCACTTAAACAACATTTGGATAGGTACATGGATAGGAGAGGTTTAGTGGGACATTTGCCAAATGCGGGCAGGTGGGACTAGAGCAGATGGGACATCTTAGTTGGCAAGGGCAAGTTTCCAAGCTGTATGACTCTATAACTGTAAGATTGTTACATTTATAATTTGACCTTTGCTTAATTTTCAATGCCTGCATCAACATAAAGAATTCCCCAGACACTTCATTGGTGGGTGTTGGGAATATCACTGCTGGATGGTGCTAGCAGGACAAGTAAGGTCATTGGAAAAGTGCACACACCAGGGACTTAGGAACTGGAATGCATGGAACATCCTTGAAGGCAAATCCCGGGAGGCCGCGGAGAAGCCGGACAGCGAATCCTATCTGGGTTGTGGAGCCTCTTGGCAGTGGTGGAGCCTTGGCAGAGCCTCGGCAGTGGCGGTGCAGCCTCGCGGGCCGACGGAGCCTCGTGGGTTGACTCGTGGTTGGTGGAGCAGCAGTCGATGAGGGTGCGGGAGGACCAGGCATGGGGGTGCTGCCGTAGAGGGGGGGGGGGGTGGAGAACAAAGGATGACCTGGCACGGATACTTTGTAACTTTGTCAGTCAGTGCCGTTTATGTGACGATTAATTGCATACCTTGGGTTTGCAAGCAAAGATTTTTGCTGCGCCTTGTCACATGTGACAACAAAGTCTTTTGTTCCATTTCCCAGGTTCTGGGCTAGTATTAGCAAGGCAATGCTCACAGGTAGTAGAGATAGAAATGCTAAACGCTCATCACTCTGTGCATGAAGGTAGTTTTCCTCATTTCAGGCAAAACTGGCCTACATTTTCCATGGAGCCTGTGAACTCACCTACTGGACTGCTGCCTTGCGATAGATTCTCACTGAGCCTAGCATGTTGCCTCATTTAAAGATGACATTTGGACTCCTTAGCCAATACATTGATATAGATTTTGAATCGCACTACGTCCCGTCATACCCTACTGGTCACAACCTGATAACAATACATTTTATACACCAAACTTACCTTTTGAAGAAACAGTGACATCACCAGTACAGAGATACGTCAGGAAAATGTGAAATTGAATTCCACAGTTGCATCAATAGAAAGCATCCTATTCAAATGCTTGATATTTGACAACTGCGCAGCTTAAGATCACAAGAAATTGCAGAGAGTTGTGGACACAGCCTTGACCATCGCACAAATCAGAATCCCTGAAGAAGTCGGAAGAACTGAAGAAGGTCTGAAGAAGGGTCTCAACCGCAATGGCACCTATTCTTTTTCACCAGAGATGCTGTCTGAACCGTTGAGTTACTCCAGTGTTTTGTGTCTATATTTGATTGAAAACACCATCTGCACTTCCTTCCTACGGGTTCCCTTGGCTCGGGTGCCAATACCTTGGCTCACATGGGGATCAGGCTATCTGTGGGGAATAAGATGTTGTAAGGGATCACAGGTGTCCACAAAATCAAGAAGATGTCATTGTTGCCTTGCAGACTGAACAAAAAAACTTGGATCAGGTTCAGGTGAGATAGTGAGTAGCTTGCAGAAGCTGTCTGATCAAATTGGAACAGTTTTCTCTGGAACATTGGAAGTTGAGGGGAGACTGATAAAAGTATATAGAATGATGAGAGGCATAGATAGTGTAGGCAGTCAGAACATTTTTCTCCAGATGGAAATATCATACACTAGAGGGCATAGCTTTAAGGTGAGAGGGGTAAAGTTTAATGGAGATGTGAGGGGCAAGATTGTTGCACAGAGGATGATGGGTGCTTGGAACAAACGTCCAAGGTAGTTGGAAGCAGATTTAAGAGACTTTTGGATAGAGATGTGGATGTGCAGAGAATGGAGGGTATGGATTATGAGCAGGCAGGATAGAACTGGTCTTGGCATTATCTCCAGCACAGATTTATGGTCGAAGGGCCTGTTCCTGTGCTGTTATGGCTCTGTTCTAATTTCTATGCAAGTGCCGATTAAGCAGATCATAGTTGTCCAACATGGTCAAAATTGACACGGATGGGCAGCAAGATGGAGCCACAGCGAAATGATTCTGATGGTTCCACACGCAGGCACACAGCAGGATGTCCAGCTTGGTCTTTGGGAATGGACAACATGAACAAGCTGCCAGTAGGAGATGAGTACCAGCCAGGGAATGTACAGGAAGCTGATGACCTTTAGGACCCAGTGGTTGGTGGGTCAGCTGCAAGAACAGTGACCAATAACCTTTGCATCTTGCTCCCATTGCTTCAACATCACTTTGAGGGCAGCACGATGGCACAGCGTTAGAATGGCTGCCTTACAGCACCTGAGACCTGGGTTCGATCCTGACTACGGGTGCTGTCTGTGCGGAGTTTGTAGGTTCTCCCCGTAACCCGCGTGAGTTTTCTCAGAGATCTTCCGTTTCCTCCCACACTCCATAGGCGCCAGGTTTGTAGTTTAATTGGCTTGGTGTAATTGTAAAATTGTCCCTAGTGTGTGTGGGGTAGTGTTAACGTGTGGGGATCGCTGGTTACTGTAGACTCACTGGGCTGAAGGGCCTGTTTCTGTGTATCTAAACTAAACTCAACTAAAACAGTTAATGTACTCCCTTGCTTTTGTGTTTGTTGCCCACACATATCCTGTGCATAATCTAATTAGTTCATCAATTGGCCCTGCCACATTGAACAATTTGTAACTTTGCACTCATAGGAAGTGCTAGCTCTTTAAAGTGCTAGATCCCTCAAACAGCATCACTTTGCATTTCCACCTGAAGCCACTTCGTTTGTATATGCCCACCTGTTACAATCATGTTCACCATTCAGTAGACTATTGTCAATTTTTGTTATTGCCCATGAACATCTAAACTGTATTCCCCATTGCCCAATTCAAGCTTATTAATAATGAAGCTGTCATCTATATTACTAAATCTCCAATCTTGACCGCTTTTGGCCAACTGTGCTGCGATTTCTGACAGAACGCCGCCACCTATGGCCGTCATTTTGGGCCACCTCGCTCAGAGCCCTCCTCCGCCTTCCGGGTGCGGAAGATTTTCCCCATCGATGACAAATCAGAGAGATATTAATGTTTAAATCAAATTCACCATTCTCTTTGCCGCCCCTGCTGGAGGGAGGGGGAGGGACTATAAAACCAGGAAGTGGTGTGTCTCACTCAGTCTCTGCAAGATGGATGAAGCCAAGGGTCACGTCTCTCTGAGCTCTGAATTACACTGAACAAATGTCTACACAACTGTGAGTACAGTTAATGTGGTTTGAAAATGAAAATATGGTTTGTTTGAGGTAAAAAGGCACTGCTTGCAAATGGTTGTTTGGGTGCTTTGGCTTGAAGTTGAAAAGCACTACATACGGCAAATGGTGGCTTGGGTGTTTAGACTTGAAGTTGCAAGGCACTACTTACTGCAAATGGTGGCTTGGGTGCTTTGGCTTGAGGTTGAAAGGCACTACTTACTGCAAATGGTGGCTTGGGTGCTTTGGCTTGAAGTTGAAATGCACTACTTACTGCAAATGATGGCATGGGTGATTTGGCTTGAAGTTGAAAGGCACTTCTTACTGCAAACGGTGGCTTGGGTGCTTTGGCTTGAAGTTGAAAGGCACTACTTGCTGCAAATGGTGGCTTGTGCTTGAAGTTGAAAGGCACTACTTACTGCAAAAGGTGGCTTGGGTGCTTTGGCTTGAGGTTGAAAGGCACTATTTACTGCAAATGGTGGCTTGGGAGTTTTGGTTTAAAGTTGAAAGGCACTACTTACTGCAAATGGTGGCTTGGGAGCTTTGGCTTGGGAGCTTTGGCTTGGGAGCTTTGGCTTGAGAGCTTTGGCTTGAGTTTAAAAAAGTTTTTAAAAAATCACCATTCTTTCTGCTGCACCTGCTGGAGGGAGGGGGAGGGACTATAAAACCAGGAAGTGGTGTGCCTCGCTCAGTCTCTGCAAGACGGATGAAGCCAAGGCTCACGTCTCTCTGAGCTCTGAATAACATTGAACAAATGTCTACACAACTGTGAGTACCCTTAATGTGGTTTGAAAATGAAAATATGGTTTGTTTGAAGTAAAAAGGCACTGCCTGCAAATGGTCGTATGGGTGCTTTTGCTTGAAGTTGAAAGGCACTAATCACTGCAAATGGTGGCTTGGGTGCTTTGGCTTGAGGTTGAACGGCACTACTTACTGCAAATGGTGACTTGGGTGCTTTGCCTTGAAGTTGAAAGGCACTACTTACTGCAAATGGTGGTTTGGGTGCTTTGGCTTCAAGTTGAAAGGCACTACTTACTGCAAATGGTGGCTTGGGTGCGTTGTATTGAAGTTGAAAGGCACTACTTACTGCAAATGGCGGCTTGGGTGCTTTGTCTTGAAGTTAAAAGGCACTTTCTTCCTGTTTGCACTGTATATTGATTTTAGATAAAACGCTACCACTTATGGCTGTGATTTTTGGGCATCTTACTCAGTCCCCCCTCCGCTGAGCAGGTGCAGAGAATTCATCCCATCAATGAAAAATAATAGTGTTATTAGTGTTTAAAAGATGTTGAGAATCTCTCTCCTGTCAATCATGCCCTGAAAGCCACACCTTTTCTGGTGGGAGGGGTTATAAAATCCAGAAGTGTGGGTGTGGATCAGTCTCTGCATGATGGGGGAGGGAGAGGGAGAGGTCATGACTCTGTCTGAAGTGTGAATCAACTGAACACACTGAATGTCTACTGAACTGTGAGTTTGGTGTTTTGTGTGGTTTTATGGTGGTTTCACCCTGCATGAAATGATATGAAGCTGCATTTGAATTTGGTGGCCTTGCACCTTGCTTGAAGTGGTATGAAACTGCACTGAATTTGGTAGCCTTGCACCCTGCTTGAAGTGGTTGGAAACTGCACTTGAATTTGGTGGCCTTGCACCCTGCTCATAGTGGTAAGAAACTGCATTTGAATTTGGTGGCCTTGCACCTTGCTTGAAATGGTAGGAACATGGATTTGAATTTTGTGGCCTTGCACCCTGCTTGAAATGGAATTTCAAGGAATAGTCCTGAGTCAACTGCCAGCCCACCATCCGTGAGTGAGTTGCCAGCAGATCAGGCTTGAAGGACTGAGCTGACACCCCAAGAACCCATACCAGCACTCCAGAAATCCCCCCCACTGGCCACCAATATTGGAATTGGTGGAGAAGTGGAATATTGCGTCGGGGAACCAGCCCTCCTGTGTGAACATGGGACCCAACGGGTCCCACTTAATCTAGAATGTTATAAAATCTCAAGCGGTTCAACTAAATGATTCTGTTTTTTTCTGTCAGTGTTAAGTGTTGCTAACCCAATGCTATTGCTCTGGTGGTTGCTTGTGCCCTAATGGTAACTCTCCTGATGTTATGGGTGGATAGTAGGATTTTACTTCGGAGTCACGTGAGTGACTACGTGAAGAACCCACCCAGCGCGCAGGCGCGGCATTACGTCAGCAGTGCAACAGCGGCAGCAGCTGGAGCCAGGCTCTCCAGCTGCAGCATAAAGACGAGACCTCAGGTAAGTGCCTTTTTTGTTTCAGAGTCGCGCTAGAGAGAATAATGGCCTCTCGCAAGCGACCAGCCAGGAGGACTGCCTGCCCTACTCCACCCGAGGACGGGTCCATAGCGGGACGGCAGCCTCTCGCAGCGGAGGAGCTTTTTCAACGCTCCCGCTCACCCGACACCGAGCCGCCCCCAGTGCTGCAAATCTCAACGCCCCGCACAGGGAGGAAGGCGACACAGAAAACCGACCGGCCGGTGTCCTCCGATGATTCGGAGGAACGGGAACACTCTCCCCCACCGAAAAGGGGAGACGTTCGGATGAGCTGCATGAGGCAGCTCCTCGAACGTATGATTAATGAGGAGATGCGGCATCTCCCAGGAGGACGGGCTTTGGCCTCCTCCTCTCCACACCCTTCTGTACCCTCTATATTCGAGGGCAGTAAGGGAGGCCAGGACTGGGCTGGCCTATCCCAAGGGCAGGCGGAGGATATCGTCAGCATGCCGGGCGTGCCGGAAGAAGAGCTACTGGGTGTAGTGGGCCGATATGCGGCACCACCAACAACTGGGATGGTGTTGCCACCCAGAATGGCGGCAACTATAAACAGGCTGTCCAACAACCCGCTGCAGGACAAGGCTGTCCAGCAGGCCCTTGACAACTACATCGCGCCCGAAAATTGCGAGGCGCTGAGGGTCAAGACGGTAAATGGGCAGATCTGGAACCAGCTGGGGCAGCACATAAGGGCTCAGGAGGTAAAAATGCAGCGAGTCCTGAAGCTACACTCAGCAGCCGTCACCGCCTTTGCTCGGTCAGTTGGGGAGGAAGACCTGACCATACCCCAGCAAGATGCCCTCGCACTGATGTGCGGCACCACGTACGAGCTAAACAACCTACGGCGGGACAACATCAGGCCTGCCCTCAACCCAACATATGCGGGCCTCTGTAAAGCTCCAGCGCCCGAACGACAGGCGCTGCTATTTGGTGCGGATCTGGCCAAAAGGCTCAAGGAGTTGGAAGAGGCGGCTAAACCAGTAGGCCTCATGAGGGCAGGGCCAGGACCGAGCAGGGCGAAGACACCCAGTTGGCCGCACGCCTCGGCAGCCACCAGCAGATACCGAGCTGGTGAAAGCCTGGTGACCGCCTCCCACTACCCCCAGTGCTCTTTTTTAGAGCGGGGCCCAGGGCGGAGCCGTGGGAAGATGCGCCGCCCCACCGCAGCACCAACACGGACAACCTTGGGCCAGACCCACCGGAAACGACCCCACAAGTGAACATGGAGGTAGGTGGGTCTGGTTCCTGTCAACATACACAGACAAAGGGTGTAGTATTAACAGGGGGACGTTTGAGGTTCTTCAAGCATGTTTGGTGCTCCCTTACTAACAATCAGTTTATACTCAACAGTATTAGTGGATACAAGATTGAATTCAAACCAGGCATAGAACCGCCAGTTCAGCACATGCCCCAAAGGGTGTTCCTTCCCTCGGCAGTTGAGAAGGTAGAAGGACAAGCTGAACTTGATCGGCTCGTGGCTAAAGGCATCATAGAAATGACCACACACGAGCCGCAAGAATTTGTATCAAATATTTTTCTCAAAACTAAAAAAGATGGTGGATGTCGCATTATTATTGACCTGACATCACTTAATCAGTCTGTTGAGTATCAACATTTCAAAATGGAGACATTTGTCACTGCCAGACAACTGATCTCCAAGGGATACTACATGGCAAGCATAGATATCAAAGATGCTTACTATTTGGTACCCATTCATAAAGATTACTTTAAATATCTGAAATTTATCTGGAGGGGCCAGCTATGGCAGTACCGAGCTTTGCCCAATGGTTTAACGACAGCTCCCAGACTATTTACGAAAATTCTTAAAGTGGCCATGAAGAAATTGAGAGAATTAAAACATTTAGTAGTGGCCTATCTGGACGATGTTCTCATATTAGGAAGAACACGGGATCAAGCTGTCGCAGGAGTGTTAGCCACTAAACAACTCCTTGCAACTTTGGGTTTTATCCTCCACCCAGATAAATCAATATTGGAGCCTACTACTAACATGGATTACTTAGGCTTCACTATTGACACGATTCACATGACTGTCACTCTGCCCAGAAAACAAAACAGTTTCACTCATTGAAGCTTGTAGCCATTTAAATTGCCACACCGCGCACCTAGAATACGGCATGTAGCCAGAGTTATTGGCTCTATAGTAGCAGCATTTCCGGCTGCCCAACATGGGCCCTTGCATTATCAAAATCTCCAAAGAGCAAGGACTCATGCATTACGCCTTCATAGGGGGCATTATGATCGCAAAATGGATTTACCCACTGAAGCCAAATTAGAACTTCAGTGGTGGGTTGACAATATTTGGCACAGTCACAGTCCTATCACCGTAACCAATCCTAACATAACCATTGCAAACGGATGCCAGTGCTTTAGGCTGGGGAGCTACTAACTCCAAAGACAGCACAGGTGGCAGATGGACTAATTCAGAGGCATCGCTACTACACTCACTGGGCTTTAACTTTTTGGAAATGCTCGCCGCCTTTTATGGGCTAAAAGCATATGCATCTGGTATGCGACACGTGCATGTTAGAATTATGATCGACAACACTACGGCAGTATCTTATATCCAGCACATGGGTGGCATTAAATCAGTATCATGCGACAAATTAACTGCTATAATCTGGCAATGGTGTGTCGAGAGACATATTTGGCTATCAGCTGCCTATTTACCAGGCAAGCTAAATTTAGTGGCGGACACCAGGTCACGAAAATTCAACGACAACATCGAATGGATGTTGGACCCAAAATCATTTGCTAAAATTATCAAGCAATATGGTACGCCAGATATAGATTTGTTTGCGTCTAGGTTAAATCACCAACTACCCATGTATGTGGCTTGGGAACCAGACCCAGAGGCAGCAGCGGTAGATGCCTTCACGCTGGACTGGGGAAATTTCTTTTTCTATGCTTTCCCTCCCTTCTGCCTCATCAGTCGGGTACTCCAGAAAATTCAGGCAGACTCAGCCTCTGGCATTCTGGTCGTGCCCGACTGGCCTACCCAACCATGGTTCCCAATGTTCCACGACATGGTGGTAGAGACACCAATGGTCCTTCAACACCACCCCCAATTATTGACTCACCCGGTAACTGGCATTAGCCATCCATGCCACCCAAAAATTGAAACTCCTGGTTTCCAGATTTTTGAACAGGCCTTACCGGGGATTGGGGTTATCAGACAGAACAATCACCACCATGTCGGCATCCCTGCGAGTTTCCACCAAGAAACAGTACCTGACCTTCATCAGGAAATGGGAACAGTACTGTCTGGACGCAGGGACATCCTACACGACGACTTCGATCTCGGATGTGCTGGAGTTCCTGGCCCACCTGCACCATGATCTCAAGATGAGCTACAGTGCCATCAACACGGCTCGGAGCGCACTGTCCGCATATCTAATGCCGATAGAACAGCAAAGTGTGGGATCCCACCCTCTAGTCATCAGACTGCCTTAAGGGGATCTTTAATAAAAACACCCCCTAGATACACTCCATGTGGGAGTTTTGTTTCTCAGGACCAAAAAAAAAAACCTTGTACAGAAAAACAAACCTTCGACAAACAGATTAGAATCTGCCATCCACCCACTACAACAGTAGTCATTGGGCCACACAAAACCATGTCACACAATCAAGGAAAAAACAACAGCCATGGAAGCAAAAGCCCCAATTGTAGGCGACAGTCTGCGCTCCCCAAAAAAATTTACTTTAACACCTCTTGACCAGGAAATTGGGGGTCCAAGAATACACCTAAACCCACTTTGGTTGCATAAAACAAACCAACACCACACACCAACAAACAAAACCCTCCTCGGAAATCACTCCCCCCCCACCCAGCGAGTTTTCCACCTGGAAAAAAAACTCCACAGGCCAGACCTGCCCCATCACAACATGGACATGATATCATCAAGATGCAACTGTACATTTGATCCACACGTCGGGCTCGGATTTCAAACAAACCAATGTCCGAACAACCACCTTCCCATTATAAGAACGGGGCCACAAACTGACCAGAATCATATCAAGGGATACTCCCACCCCCGGACCTCAGATACATACCTCACCTAATGTGGGATGATAGTTGACCCATGGTCTCAGGATGTCAACAAAACAGGCCAACAGAACACTTGAAAATCGGATCTGATATAGGGAAAACCCTGATCCCCACCCTGTGGAACCCCCAGCTCAAAAACGCTCCCCCCTAACCACCACGAAAAGGGGTAAAAACCCTCACATCAACTGTCCAACAACCCCTGGCTTGATTCTGGCTCACCCAAAAAACTCCACCTCAACGGGTCCTTTTTCGCCCATTCAGCTTATTCTAAAGTCATTGGAAAAAATGTGACTAGGGTAACCCAACCCACTCGTCGGTTCATCAACCAGCATTCAAAATCTCAACTCAAAACCCCCAACCACCATACATTGGGATTAGATACTTTCACTTCTCATGGAGATTTTGGTCTCAACAAACTCTTCGAGGTTTCCGGTGGGTGAGCCTGAAACAGGCACTTACAAAACCCTCACAGCTCACTCCCAGTTGAATCTCCTCCAAGGGGTCCATTCGCTCCATCAGCTTAAATCTAAACTCCATGGTGACAACACCCCAGATACCATTACTTTTCACTATTATGCCGGGGTTGGTAAAACAAAGTAGACCAGGTACATCAAACTCCCCGATGATCTTCCGGGCTTACCCTCCAGAACCTAGGCTGTGTGTGGTGACCCACCTTCAACATTATCTAGACACTACCCAAACGCTAAGAGGGAGAGAGAAAGCCTTATGGGGTTAGCCACAGGAAAGCCTTTTGGACGGGTAAACCCCAGCCAAACATTATCCAGATGGTTGAAACAGGTCCTCAGCATGGCAGGGATTAACACCAATGTTTTTAAATCCCATTCAACCAGGGCAGCGTCCACCTCAGCGGCGGATAGGATGCAGGTTCCCCTCGACCACATCCTCAAGCAGCGGGATGGTCAAGGGAATCGACATTCCAACGATTTTACAACAAACCGCTGATGGAACAGGACGTCTTTGCGGATACTGTTTTACAAACCGCAAAGTTATGATTTAAAGCCCATGGGAGCTATTTTGTTTTTGTTATAGTTAATAAATATTTCTTTTATAACTAAACAAACTTGTTGGTCTCTAGCTACCACTTCCTCCCTCGATGACCTTTCGGCAGTGAGTGATATAACTGTTACACGGTTTGAAATCACAGACCTTTGAAGTCTTCACGTAGTCACTCACGTGACTCCGAAGTAAAATAGTAAGATTAAACGAGTACTTACCAGTACGAAGTTTGATCTGTATTTTATGAGGAGTTACGATGAGGGATTACGTGCCCTCCGCTCCCACCCTCATTATATAGATCAAATTCGGACTAATGTCTCGTTGGTCTTCACTATCTTTACTTCAACTAGTGTCTATCTGTGATTCCACACCGCTGCTTGGAAGTATGCCGCGCCTGCGCGCTGGGTGGGTTCTTCACGTAATCCCTCATCGTAACTCCTCATAAAATACAGATCAAACTTCGTACTGGTAAGTACTCGTTTAATCTTACTATTAACATGAGACATAATGAGCTGATGTAGCAGTGAGCAGTAACAGTAGCAGCAAAATCTCAATGATCTGAACGATTAAATTAATTTCCCTTTGCAGAGAAGGCATTTGTCTCAACTAAAACCTTGGGCCATAACAAGCCATCTGTCTGTGCACTGACAACACACTTTAAAATTGCTGTATATGTTACTTATTACCTGCTGTCACACTTGGCTCTGTGTCAGAACACTCAAACCTCAGCCAGGAGACTAACCGAGGGAGTATAACTGAGGAGATTGGTGCATGCTTGTGATACCGAAGTGAAGTATTAAAACGGCCAATGCTGAAAGCACTCTACAGGTCAGTCAGTATCGCCTTCCGGTGGTGGAATAGGAATACTTTATTGTCACATGTGTCTAGGCACAGTGAGATTCTTTGCTTGCACACACAATGTATACACATAGCAGCCAACTACGGTGCTGACAAAGGTACAACAAAACATGCTGGGTCCCCCCTTTTACCCCCCCCCCCCCCCCCCCCCCCCTCAGCGATTCCCCCATGCCGGGTCCTCCATTGTCCTTTGTCCACTCCCCCGTATGGTCCATTGCTCTCCCCCACCTCTATCACGGCGATTCCACCACGCCGGGTCCTCCATTGTTCTTCCCCTCCTCCCTCACGGAGGATCTCCACGCTCTAATTGACCGTCGACCACTGGTCAACCCGCGAGGTATCTCCACCGCTGTGTGGCTTCACCACCGCCGAGGCCCCATCATCGCGATGCTTCACCGCTGTTGCTGCTTCACTGCCACCGAGGACTCACTTCACATCTCTGTGGAGCTGACCCGGGTCCCAGCCGTGGTCTCTGTCACCCGCTTCGCCCCGGCAATCCGCGAGGCATCGAGACAGCGGCGCCTCGATAAAGGCCGCCGGCCACATTCGCAGACCACAGTCGCGGCCCATCATGAAGCCTTCTGTCCGCTCAGCCCGTCGGTGCCACTGAGAAGCAGAAATCGTGGCTTCGCTGGTTGGAGGTGGAGCTACGCAGGTTGACGAAGCCCGTAACCAATGTCCCATGGGTCTGCGGAGCCCGTGGCTGGGACCTGGGTCGGTGCCATGGAGGTGTCCGGAGTGGACCCGGCAGCGATAGTGGAGAGGTCAGTGCGGTGGTCGATGATGGGACCGACCGACAGACAAGGACGGACACGTGGAAGTGAGGACGCCGCTTCCTGAGGAAGGAACAAAGGAGGAGCCGGTATTGGGGGACTGCCATGAGGGAGGGAGGAGAGGGGGGGACTAACAAAGTTGGACCTTGCACGTGGGTACTATGTAACTTTGTGGGCAACTATTTGCATACCTTGGGTATGCAAGTAAAGAATTTCATTATGATTTGTCACATGTGACAATAAAGTATCCATTCATTCATTCATGCATTCATTCATTCATACATTCATTCATTCAGTCATGCATTCAGTCATACATTCAGTCATACATTCATTCATTCAATCATACATTCATTCATTCAATCATCCATTCAATCATACATTCATTCAATCATTCAATCATTAATTCATACATGCATTCATTCATTCATTCCATCATTCATGCATTCATTCATTCATATCTCATCAATACCTGTTGAATGGTATTTGACCTCTAATTGTTTCTCTTTCCACCGATGCAGTCTGACCTGCTGAGTGTTTCTGGTATTTTCTATTTTTATTTCACATCTCCAGCATCTACAGTATTTTGGCTTTTCTTGCTCCAGTGTAACAGAGTAGAATGCATTGTGTTATGAAAACATTCTTAAACCAAGCACCCATACTGTCAAAGCATGGTCAACTAAGGGCTAAGTGGTGATAAATGGGATTAGTTTAGATTGCAGAAGCAAGAGACTACAGAGCAATAAACTTAGGCACAAGAGTGTGAGGAAGCTGTTCGGATCTGAAACATTGTCTGTCTATTTCCCTCCACAGGTACTACCTGACCCTTTGAGTTCTTCCAACCGTTTGCCTTTTACTTAATATTTTAGATTAGTTTAGTTTATTGTCACATGTGCAAAGGTACAGTGAAAAGCTTTTGTTGCGTGCTAACCAGTCAGCAGAAAGACAATACATGATTACAATTGAGCCATCCACAAATCTATGATAAAGGGAATAACATTTAGTGCAAGATAAAGTCCAGTAAAGTCTGATTAAAGATAGTCCAAGAGTCTCCAGTGCGGTAGATGGTAGTCCAAGACCTCTCACTCTTGTTGTTGCTTGGATGTTTCAGTTGCCTGGTAACAGTTGGGATGAAAGTCCCTGAATCTGGAGGTGTGCGTTTTCACACTTCTGTACCTCTTGGCCGATGGGAGAGGGGAGAAGAGGGGGTGAGACTCATCTTTAATTATGCTGCTGGCCTTGCCTGAGGCAGTGTGAAGTGTAAATGGAGCCAATGGAAGGGAGGTTGGTTTGTGTGATGGTCTGGGCTGCGTCCACAATTCTATGCAACTTCTTGCGGTCTTGGATGGAGCTGTTCCCAAACCAAGCTGTGACGTACCCTGATAAGATGGAGCATCTGTAAAAGTTGGTGGGAGTTGTTGGGGACATGACAAACTTCCTCAGCCTTCGAAGGAATTAGAGCCATTGGTGTGCTTTCTTGGTAATTGCTTCAATATGGGTTGGTGCAAATTGCTGGTGATACTTACTCTGGGGAACTTAAAGCTTTCAACAATCTCTACTTTTGTGTCATCAATGCACTCTAAACGATGTCAAAATGATGAGACATACGACACAGCAGCAGGAAGGCATGGGCATCACTGAGACATCTCAGTAATGACCCCACCTACAGTAAACCACGTGGAAATGTGACTGCTAACCAGGTTGTACACCATTGTTGCCAAATGGCAAGAGTAGTGGTAAGAAACCTCCACCCCCAAAGGTTGCTGATGGCAACAACCAAAATGATGGATGGTACACTCAACCTTTCACCATGGACGATCTCAACAAAGCCCTGACAGTGATGAAACCTAACAAGGTAGCTGGCTAAGACAACATCAGAACTGAGATGCTGCAACATCTGGGACCCAGAGCACAAGAATGGTTGCTGGAGTTGTTTACCATCTGCATAGCAACCAACTCCATTTGACGAGTCTGGCGGAAATCCAAGGTTGTTGCTTTACCAAAACCAGGAAAAGATGCCAATCTTCCCAGCAGCACCGGCCTATATCCCTTCTGTGCCACCCATACAAACTGATGGAGAGATGCATCCTGAACCGCATCATGCTGCATGTAGATAATGTCTTGATATCTGAACAGGATGGGTACCACCACCGAAAGTCAACAACAGGACAACTGCAGAACCTCACGCAGCACATTGAAGATGGCTTCGAGGGGAAGCTGATCACAGGTGCAGTATTTGTAGACTTGTCCGCAGCATTTGACACTGTAAACCACTGAAAGCCAAACTGCAACAAACACTGCAGGTGTCTCATCTTGTGCAGTTCATCATGACAATGATGGAGTACTGCCGCTTCTGTTTACGTCTGAATGGTCACAACAGCTGTTGGAGACGTCAGAAGAATGTTCTACCACAGGGCAATATGTTGTCATATTCTGCAGAGCAGCCTCTAACCTCAGCCAGGAGACTAACCGAGGGAGTATAACTGAGGAGATTGGTGCATGCTTGTGATACCGAAGTGAAGTATTAAAACGGCCAATGCTGAAAGCACTCTACAGGTCAGTCAGTATCGCCTTCCGGTGGTGGAATAGGAATACTTTATTGTCACATGTGTCTAGGCACAGTGAGATTCTTTGCTTGCACACACAATGTATACACATAGCAGCCACCTACGGTGATGACAAAGTTACAAAACATGCTGGGTACCCTTTTTGTACCCCCCCCCACAGCGATTCCCCCACGCCGGGTCCTCCATTGTCCTTTGTCCACTCCCCCATATTGTCCATTGTTCTCCCCACCTCTATCACGGCGATTCCACCACGCCGGGTCCTCCATTGTTCTTCCCCTCCTCCCTCACGGAAAATCTCCAGGCTCTAATCGACCGTCGACCACTGGTCAACCCGCGAGGCTTCTCCACCGCTGTGTGGCTTCACCACCGCCGAGGCCCCATCATCGCGATGCTTCACCGCTGCTGCTGCTTCACCGCCACCGAGGACTCACTTCACATCTCCGTGGAGCTGACCCGGGTCCCAGCTGTGGTCTCTGTCGCCCGCTTCGCCCCGGCAATACGCGAGGCATCGAGACAGCGGCGCCTCGATAAAGGCCGCCGGCCGCATTCGCAGACCACAGTCGCGGCCCATCATGAAGCCTTCTGTCCGCTCAGCCCGTCGGTGCCGCTGAGAAGCAGAAATCGTGGCTTCGCGGGTTGGAGGTGGAGCTACGCAGGTCGACGAAGCCCGTAACCAATGGCCCATGGGTCTGCGGAGCCCGTGGCTGGGACCTGGGTCGGTGCCGTGGAGGTGTCCGGAGAGGACCCGGCAGCGATAGTGGAGAGATCAGTGCGGCGGTCGATGATGGTTCGACCGACAGACAAGGACGGACACGTGCAAGTGAGGACGCCGCTTCCTGGGGAAGGAACAAAGGAGTATTGTGGGACTGCCATGAGGGAGGGAGGAGAGGGGGGGAAGAACAAAGTTGGACCTTGCACGTGGGTACTATGTAACTTTGTGGGCAACTATTTGCATACCTTGGGTATGCAAATAAAGAATTTCATTATGATTTGTCACATGTGACAATAAAGTATCCATTCATTCATTCGTTCATTCATATCTCGTCAATACCTGTTGAATGGTATTTGACCTCTAATTGTTTCTCTTTCCACCGATGCAGTCTGGCCTGCTGAGTGTTTCTGGTATTTTCTATTTTTATTTCACATTTCCAGCATCTACAGTATTTTGTCTTTTCTTGCTCCAGTGTAACAGAGTAGAATGCATTGTGTTATGAAAACATTCTTAAACCAAGCACCCATACTGTCAAGGCATGGTCAACTAAGGGCTAAGTGGTGATAAATGGGATTAGTTTAGATTGCAGAAGCAAGAGACTACAGAGCAATAAACTGAGACACAAGAGTGTGAGGAAGCTGTTCGGATCTGAAACATTGTCTGTCTATTTCCCTCCACAGGTACTACCTGACCCTTTGAGTTCTTCCAACCGTTTGCCTTTTACTTAATATTTTAGATTAGTTTAGTTTATTGTCACATGTGCAAAGGTACAGTGAAAAGCTTTTGTTGCGTGCTAACCAGTCAGCAGAAAGACAATACATGATTACAATTGAGCCATCCATAAATCCATGATAAAGGGAATAACATTTAGTGCAAGATAAAGTCCAGTAAAGTCTTATTAAAGATAGTCCAAGAGTCTCCAGTGCGGTAGATGGTAGCCCAGGACCTCTCTCTCTTGTTGTTGCTTGGATGTTTCAGTTGCCTGGTAACAGTTGGGATGAAAGTCCCTGAATCTGGAGGTGTGCGTTTTCACACTTCTGTAACTCTTGGCCGATGGGAGAGGGGAGAAGAGGGAGTGAGACTCATCTTTAATTATGCTGCTGGCCTTGCCTGAGGCAGTGTGAAGTGTAAATGGTAGGGAGGTTGGTTTGTGTGATGGTCTGGGCTGCGTCCACAATTCTGATGCGGTCTTGGATGGAGCTGTTCCCAAACCAAGCTGTGACGTACCCTGATAAGATGGAGCATCTGTAAAAGTTGGTGGGAGTTGTTGGGGACATGACAAACTTCCTCAGCCTTCGAAGGAATTAGAGCCATTGGTGTGCTTTCTTGGTAGTTGCTTCAATATGGGTTGGTGCAAATTGCTGGTGATAGTTACTCTGGGGAATTTAAAGCTTTCAACGATCTCTACTTTTGTGTCATCAATGTACTCTAAATGTCAAAATGATGACACATACGCCACAGCAGCAGGAAGGCATGGGCATCACTGAGACGTCTCAGTAATGACCCCACCTACAGTAAACCACGTGGAAATGTGACTGCTAACCAGGTTGTACACCATTGTTGCCAAATGGCAAGAGTAGTGGTAAGAAACCTCCACCCCCAAAGGTTGCTGATGGCAACAACCAAAATGATGGATGGTACACTCAACCTATCACCATGGACGATCTCAACAAAGCCCTGACAGTGATGAAACCTAACAAGGCAGCTGGCTAAGACAACATCAGAACTGAGATGCTGTAACATCTGGGACCCAGAGCACAAGAATGGTTGCTGGAGTTGTTTATCATCTGCATAGCAACCAACTCCATTTGACGAGTCTGGCGGAAATCCAAGGTTGTTGCTTTACCAAAACCAGGAAAAGATGCCAATCTTCCCAGCAGCTACCGGCCTATATCCCTTCTGTGCCACCCATACAAACTGATGGAGAGATGCATACTGAACCGCATCATGCTGCATGTAAACAATGTCTTGATATCTGAACAGGATGGGTACCACCACCAAAAGTCAACAACAGGACAACTGCAGAACCTCACTAAGCACATTGAAGATGGCTTTGAGGGGAAGCTGATCACAGGTGTAGTATTTGTAGACTTGTCCGCAGCATTTGACACTGTAAACCACTGAAACCATTGTCCCATGCCGGTACGAGTTCATTCCAAGAGTTTCCCCCAGTTTGCCCTGATTCCAACTCGGAGATTTACAGTAATGGCTACTCGTCAGTACTCGGGGCTCTCGTGGACATTTTTTAACATGTTGAAAAATTCTTCACGAGTCTTCCCGTGCTTACCTGTCGTTCGCGAGTCTTCCCGAGTATCGCTATGAGCTGCTAAGAGATGTCCTTGAGCTCCGACGTACCCGCTACGTTCATTCTCCATGCTTACCACGAGTTTTATTTTTTTTTAACTCGGGAGAGCTCTTGGAATGAATTCGTACCATGGGACAGGGCTTTAATGCATCGCAACACAATCCTCAGACTTCAGCCAGATTGAGACCGTACTAGAGGCTGCTCTGCATAATATAGAAACATAGGAACATAGAAAATAGGTGCAGGAGTAGGCCATTCGGCCCTTTCGAGCCTGCACCGCCATTCAATATGATCATGGCTGATCATCCAATTCAGTATCCTGTACCTGCTTTCTCTCCATACCCCCTGATCCCTTTAGCCACAAGGGCCACATCTAACTCCCTCTTAAATATAGCCAATGAACTGGCCTCAACTACATTCTGTGGCAGAGAATTCCAGAGATTCACCACTCTCTGTGTAAAAACTGTTCTTCTTATCTCAGTCCTAAAAGATTTCCCCTTTATCTTTAAACTATGACCCCTTGTTCTGGACTTCCCCAACATCGGGAACAATCTTCCTGCATCTAGCCTGTCCAACCCCTTAAGAATTTTGTAAGTTTCTATAAGATCCCCACTCAATCTTCTAAATTCTAGCGAGTACAAGCAGAGTCTATCCACTTTCTTCATATGAAAGTTCTGACATCCCAGGAATCAGTCTGGTGAACCTTCTCTGTGCTCCCTCTATGACAAGAATGTCCTTCCTCAGATTAGGAGACCAAAACTCCACAGTACTGTATGCAATACTCCAGGTGTGGTCTCACCAAGACCCTGTACAACTGCAATAGAACCTCCCTGCTCATATACTCAAATCCTTTTGCTATGAATGCTAACATACCATTTGCTTTCTTCACTTCCTGCTGCACCTGCATGCCTATTTTCAATGACGGTATACCATGACACCCAGGTCTCGTTGCATCCCCCCCTTTCCTAATCAGCCACCATTCAGGTAATAGTCTACTTTCCTGTTTTTGCCACCAAAGTGGATAACCTCACATATATCAACATTATACTGCATCTGCCATGCATTTGCCCACTCACCCAGCCTATCCAAGTCATCTTGCAGCCTCCTAGCATCCTCCTCACAGCTAACACTGCCCCTCAGCTTTGTGTCATCCGCAAACTTGGAGATGTTGCATTCAATTCCCTCGTCCAAATCATTAATATATATTGTAAATGGCTGGGGTCTCAGCACTGAGCCTTGCGGTACCCCACTAGTCACTGCCTGCCATTCTGAAAAGGACCCGCTAATTCCTACTCTTTGCTTCCTGTCTGCCAGCCAGTTCTCTATCCACATCAATACTCAACCCCCAATACCGTGTGCTTTAAGTTTGTATACTAATCTGTTATGTGGGACCTTGTTGAAAGCCTTCTGAAAGTCCAGATATAACACATCCACTGGTTCTCCCTTATCCACTCTACTAGTTACATCCTCGAAAAATTCTATAAGATTCGTCAGTCATGATTTACCTTTCATAAATCCATGCTGACTTTGTCCAATGATTTCACCAGTTTCCAAATATGACAACATAGTACCAACAGAACTCCCTGTGCCCAAACCCAACAAATGCGCAAAGCGCAGCTTTCCACCTTCGGAACCAGGATGTGAAACGTCAACTACACGTGCGATGGAATTATGTCCTACTGCAAGGTCCCAAAGTACTTAGGTGTGGTCCTCGATTGCATGTTATTATATCACCAACATGTTGAGAAAACCAAGGCAGAGGTCAACACCCAGAACAATGTCATTGAAAAATTGGGAAACAGCTCATTTGGAAGTGACGTGACAACAATCCGCACTGCAGCCCTGGCGCTCTGTTTCTCAGTGGCAGAATATGCAAGCCCCGTCTGGAGCCGCTCTAAACATGCACGCACGGTGGACTCTGCATTGAACACTGCCCACAGGTAAACCACTGGATGCCTGAAGCCGACAAAGGTTGAACATCTGTACACGCTGGCAGGCATCGACGAACCATCTTGAAGAGGTGATCGGGCAGCTGCAGTAGAACGCTTCATTGTGCACACAGACCCTCATCATCCCTTGCACAATCACCAACATGCCCAGAAACACTTGATGAGTCGGAACAGCTTCATGGAAGTAGAGCCCACCATGCCAGGCACCAAAACCAAACAACAGATGGCACCAGGACACCACCTGCCTTATACAACCTGGAAAACCCTAAACCACCTCCGCACTGGAGTGAGATGTTGCGGACACAACCTGAAGAAGTGGGGCTTCTCGGACTCTTGACAAGTGCAACTGTGGAGAGATACAGACAACAGTCCAACTACTGACTGGCGGTGGAGAGGCATGCACTGCGGATCATCTCCGCAGAGGCAAAGATGTGGCACTGGCTGTGGCAAGGCAATAGCAGAATGTCGTCACCCATGAGTGAACGAATGTATACTAGGATATTTGTACCACTTTGCTTCCTGAAGGCGATCTTTATCTCCTTTGTCTTGCTGACATCGATAGAAATGTTGTTATCTCGACAGCAGGTCATGAGGTTATCAATCTCCTTCACGTCATTATTTGATATCCAGCCCACAACAGTGGTGTCGTCTGTGAATTTGTAGATTGAGTTGGATTTGCTCATGGCTGCGCAGTCGTGGGTGTACAAGGAGTAAAGAATTGGGCTGAGAACGCATCCTTGCAGAGCACTAGTGTTGAAGATTATTGTAGAGGATAATTTGTGCCCTATCCTCACTGATTGGAGTCTGTTGGTCAGAAAAGTCGACGATCCAGGCTGAGATGAGTGCTGACTCCAAGTTCCAAGAGTTTGGTGATAAGTCTGCATGGAATAATGGTGTTAAAAGCTGAGCTGTAGTTTATGAATAGGAATCTGATGTAGGTGTCTCTTATCCAGGTGTTCTAGGGATGAGTGTAGGGCCAGGGCGATGGAATCGTCTGTGGACCTGTTGGTGAACTGCAGTGGGGCAAGGCTGCTGGATAGACTGGATTTAATGCATTCCATAATCACCTCTCAAAACATTTCATGATGTCAAGGCCACTGGACGGTAGTTGCTGAGGCATGGATTCTTGCTTTTCTTCGGCACTTGGATGATGGTGGTCTTTTTGAAGCGGGTGGGTGTCTCTGAGTAGGGAGAGTTCTTCATCAGTTTGAAGAAGGGTCTTGACCCGAAACGCCACCCATTCCTTCTCTCCAGAGATGATGCCTGACCTGCTGAGTTACTCCAGCATTTTGTTCTACCTAAGGGGAGATCATTTGCTTACCGTGGTTTCACCCTTGGAAGGCCAATCTAACTTAGGCAACAGTGAGCATGGGCTGAGGCACACTTGAGTCTGATGGGATGAATGTCATTGCCCCTTGGTCTTCTGCTCGAAGCTTGCATAGAAAGCATTAAATACATCAGGTAGGACCACACTACCACCAGCAATGCTGCCGGACGTCACTTTGCAGTCAGCTATAGTATTCAGACCTTGTCACATTCTCCGTGTGTCCGAGTGATTAAACTAGGACTCAAATTTGTCCCAGTATTGTCTGTAGGTGTCTTTGATGGTTTTGTGGAGAACATAGTGCACCTTCTTGTACCGCTCGGGATCGTTTGACTTGTATGCAGCAGACCTGGCCTTAACCTGTGAATGTACCTCCATGGTTGGGGAACATTCGGATTGACTTTGTCAGCACACAGTTTTCCACACACTTGCTGATGAAGTGGTCAGGGGTGTTCTGGCGTCTGCTGAGACAAGAGACATGCTGGTAGTACTGTGGTCGCATAGTTTGGCAATATAGATAGGACTTGATGGTCAGAATAGACATGATGGGCCAAAGGGCCTCTTTCTGTGATGCAAGACTCAATGTCAAAATCCTATCTGTTAACAAAGGTGATACTGTATATCCATTTTCAAAGAGCTAAATGGTGCCCAGTATTCCTGGTTTGTACATCACCCAACAGGGTGAAGATAATGTGTTATAATTCTATGTGTTATATAAATCCAATACTTTCTTCTCACACAAAGAAAGTTAACTGCTGTGCCAGTCTCGGAAGTGCTCGTAAATACATCACTTGCAGCATGATCAGCCATGATCCCAATGAATGGCGGTGCAGGCTCGAAGGGCCGAATAGCCTCCTCCTGCACCTATTTTATATGTTTCTATGTTTCTCAGTAGAAGGCAAGACTCAGTGGCCCAGATATTAAATGCCTGCTTCTACCAATTTCCCAAACCAAACCATATTTCAGTATTCCACAGGGTGCTAATTGTACAAGACTGGATCACACAGGGGAAAACTTAACTGCATTAGTCTTGCAAGCAGGGAAAACTCAATGCTATTAGTGTACATAATACCATAAATTATCAAGGAATTATGGTGCCTTTTTGTATTTAAACAAAGTTCCACTCGCATCAGTGTTGCTATGCAACTACATAGTCAGTGTAGAGAGTGCCCCACTTTCATGATGCACTAATGTGTCCAAAATGCAGTAACGGGATCTTGATAATGGCCTCTCAGAAGTATTCTAACTCGGATTGAGAGCTGATTAAAACATATGGGAGAGTTTAATGTTTTAATCCACTTATGGTCTCCACCTCCAGGGGGGGCAAAGGAATACAGCATTCATTATTAATAACATTACATTGCCAAAAGAATTGTTTGATTTATGCCATATAATTATGCTATTTCTGAACAAAGCCACATAAGGAACAAGATAATGAGCAATTGCTGAAGGGAACAGTTTTTTAAAACATATTCTTTTTCTGGGATCTGGGTGATGTACCATCTTTATAATCTACCGCAGTCCTGCTTCGTCTCTGAATAAGGTCATGGGCGATCAGTTTGTAAATCTACATCCATAATCCTGTCTACCATGTTACCTGGCTTGTGCAGGATTCCCAACAAGTTAATTTGCAAGTCGAATCGGTAGCAAGGAATGCAAATTCATTGCTAACATTATATCAAAAGGACTGGAATACAAAAATAGGGATGTAATACTGAGGCTCTATAAGGCGCTGGTCAGGCCGTATTTGGAGTATTGTGTCCAATTTTGGGCACCATATATGAGGAAAGATGTGCTGGCTCTGGAGAGGGTCCAGAGGTGTTTTACAAGAATGATCCCAGGAATGAGTGGGTTAACATATGACGAGGGTTTGATGGCACTGGGCCTGTACTCACTGGAGTTTAGAAGGATGGGAGGTGTATTGAAACGTTCCGAAAGGTGAAAGGCTTGGATAGAGTGGATGTGGAGAAGATGTTTCCACTAGTGGGAGAGTCTAGGACTAGAGGTCATAGCCTCAGAGTTAAAGGACATTCCTTTAATAAGGAAATGAGGAGTAAAGAAGGTGTTGAATCTGTGGAATTCTTGGCCACAGAAGGCTGTGGAGACCAAGTCAATGAATAGATAGATTATTGATTAGTACAGTTATCAGGGGTTATGGGGAGAAGGCAGGAGAATGTGGTTAGGAGGGAGAGATGATTGACTGGCAGAGTAGACTTGATGGGCAGAATGGCCTAATTGGTAGTTCAGATATGTTCTTGACCTAGACAAGAGTTGTATTCTGAAGCATTAAACTAAAGCAGTTAGGCTTTCTGAATTTACTTGCTGTACCTTCAAGCCAGCTTTATACAAGTCATGCCACAGGAACATAGATCAAAAATTGGCCCATCGGCCCACAATGCTTGTGCCAAACATGAAGCCAGGTTAAACTGATCTCATCCACCTGCACATGATCCATATCCTGCTATTCCCCGCACTTACGTGCCTATGTAAATGCCTCATAAGTACCACTATCGTTGGGGTTACACAGTGGCACAGCAGTAGAGTTGCTGCCCTACAGTGCCTGAGACCCAGGTTTGAACTATGGGCACTATCTGTATGGAGTTTGTAAGTTCTCCCTGAGTACACGTGTGTTTCCGTCGGGTGCTCCAGTTTCCTCCCACATGCCGAGGACGTACAGGTTTGAAAGTGAATGGGCTTCGGTAAAGGTATGCCTCCATCACCACCCCTGTAATGTGTTCCTAGCCTCCACATATCTATATGTAAAATACATGCCCCACACATCTCCATTAAACTTTCCCCTCTCACCCTGATTCAGCAATACCTCTCTCACCATTAACATGTATACTTTTTTTCAAATTTTTCTTACCGAAACAGACAATTCCAATGTCCTCACATTGAAAGATGGCATCTTGATGCAGCTAATAGCAATGTAGCCTCATACTGGCAGAATCTGCTGTTAAAATCTAACAATCCCACCCATATAATATGGCGGCGCGGTGGCGCAGTGGTAGAATTGCTGCCATACAGCGCTTGCAGGGTTCGATCCCGACTACGGGTGTTGTCTGCACGGAGTTTGTATGTTCTCCCCATGACCTGCGTGGGTTTTCTCCGAGATCTTATGTTTCCTCCCACATTCCAAAGACGTAGTTTTTAGGTTAATTGGCTTGGTATTGATGTAAATTGCCCCTAGTGCCTGTGGGCTTGTGTTAATATGCAGGGATCACGGGTCAGCGCGGACTCGGTGGGCTAAGTGGCCTGTTTCCACGCTGTATCTCTAACCTAAACTCATCTAGTGCTGGCAATGTGGAGTTTGCACAGTCTCTCGGTGACTGCAGTGGCTTCCTCCTGGAGCTCAAGTTTCCTCCCACATCTCAAAGACATGAGATTGGGCATGTTAATTGGCCAGCGTAATTGCCCCTAGGATGATAGTAAGTCATGGAATTTGAGGAGAGTTTAGGGAATTGTGTGGAGAATAACACGGAATTCTGAAGTCTGAAGAAGGATCTCGACCCGAAACGTCACCTAATCCTTTTCTCCAGAGATGCTGTCTAACCCGTTGAGTTACTCCAGCTTTTTGTGTCTATCTTCAGTTTAAACAAGCATTTACAATTCGTTCCTACACAACATGGAATTAATGTAGGATTAGGGTAATGGTTGACCCAATGAGCCAAAGGATCTTTTTCTGTGCTCTAGATCAAAATACTCCTTTTGTCAGATCTGCATTTATTCGCTTAACCTATCTAAACTTTTTATGTTTTCTTCCTGGGTTATTTCCTTATTCTTTTTTGTGTAATTAACATTAGCAAGAGATACCTGCTGTAATTGTTATATGGTTATATGGTTATATGGTTATATGGTTATATGCTGTCTAACCCATTGAGTTACTCCAGCTTTTTGTGTCTATCTTCATTCAAACCATCTCAAACTTTTTGTCAGATTTCTTTTGCAATTCAGCTTAACCATTACCATCTACCTAAATTGTAAATGTTTGAGGACCCAGCATTGACCCTGAATGCACAGCAACCATTTATGCCTCCCTGCTGCTTCCTGTTCACTAGCTAATCTTCAATTCATTGGCAGCTCTCAGTCTAGAAAGACCAAGCTTCTGCGCCACGGTGAGGTCTCCAGGGTCTTTGCACGTGTTGGTAATGTCTGCTGTGGCTGACCAGCCCAATTCTCCAGTGACAGTCTCTGCCGCCATGGGAACAGATAAAGGAGGCCGTTGTGGCTGTAGATGCTCATTTCTTCCCACTGGCCGTCCTCTCTACAGCACGCAAGTTCCTACCCATGTCCTCCCTCCTCATGCCATCCTGGACAATTGCATCCTGCCACAAGCCTTCCTATCCCACTTGCAGGCATCTTTGAAGTGGGGAGCAGGCCGTCCACTGCACCAAGAGTCAGTTGCAAGCTGGCCGTACAAGATGTCCTATGGCATGCGGCCATCCTCCATCCGTCAAACATAGCCAAACCAAATGGAGATGTCGCTGACTCTGCAGATATTACATGTTGGGGACTCCAGCATGTTCCAGGGTGTTGTTGTAGAGGGTGGGTCCTGCCAGTAGATATGGAAAATCCATTTGAGGCATCGGATATGCAAGGTGTTTAGACAGCGCTTCTGCCACATTCATGTAGCTCATGTCTCGCTGCCGTACTGGAGGGTGGTGAGGACGCATGCCTGGTACACACGTATTCTGGGCTTGTCAGTGAGGAGCTTGTTCTTTCACATCCTCTTAGCCAGCCTGGCCACGGTGGCTGCCACTTTCCGGACTCGCCTGGTGATTTCAGTGTCCAGAGACAGGTTGGTGGACATTGTAGATCCGAGGTTGGTGAAACCGTCAACCACTTCCAGCCTGTGGTCACAGATTTTAATGCAATGTGAGTGGCTAATGTTCTGTGCACTGACGTTGGTCGATAGTAATTCAGCGCTGCTCTCTGGTTGTGTGCTGTCTCTCTAAACTAATCAGATGCTCCATTCATTCATTTCTCCAACTCCCAACACCCTTTCAAATACTGTGCTTACTTTTACTAACAACTTATTAAGCAGCAATTTATCAGAAAATATCTGACAGTCACTCTTCAGTTGCTAACTTCGACCTCCCCCCCCACACCTCACTGCAGCAGGATACATCCCAGGAACTGCTGGCAGGCTTGGAATACTTGATAGAATCGCTGCATGAAGTAAATAAATAATCTTCTGAGCATTTGACGAGGGAACACAATGATGTTTTGTTGAGAAAGCTGTGAGTTTAATGTCATTTCATGATTATCACAGGGCTGCAAGGTGGTGTGGCAGTAAAGCTGCTGCCTTACAACATCTGAGACCCGGGTTTGATCCTGACCATGGGTGCTGTCTGTATGGAGTTTGCACGTTCTCCCCATGACCTGCGTGAGTTTTCTCCAAGATCTTCGGTTTCCACCCACACTCCAAAGACGCACAAGTATGTAGGATAATTGGCTTGGTATAAATGTAAAATATTGTCCCTAGTGTGTGTAGGATAGTGTTAATGTCCGGGGATCGCTGGTCGGTGCGGACTCAGTGGGCCGAAGACCCTGTTTCCGCGCTGTATCTCTAAACTAAGTTGAATCATCCAATCACTTGTTGATTCATCCATCTTATAAAGTGTGATGACATTTTCTTTTATTTCACTGATATTAAACTCTGGCGAGAACACAATTTTGCTTTGGGGCAACATTGAATTAATCTCCACGAAATGTTCTTGTGATTCCATCGAATTTTGACAGCAGGGAGAACCAGTGCAACCCCAGAAAAGGAATTCAACTCTGAACCTGAAGCACCAACGGCAGCAGGAGCTTAATCCATATTAAATCTAGGAATAAGATTATAATGAGCAAAGGAGAAAACGAGTGTAGGAAGGAACTGCAGCTGCTGATTTAAACCGAAGATAGTCACAAAATGCTGGAGTTACTCAGCGGGACAGGCAGCATCTCTGGAGAGAAGGAATAGGTGATGTTTCAGGTTGAGCCCACTCTTCAGACTGAGAGTTGGGAAGTGGGGAACTAGAAATATGGAAGGGTAAGATGTGAAAATGACACATCAAAGGAGGTGGAGATCTAGGAAAATTGAGAATAGATCATTGTTAGCTAGGAGAAGCAAACAGATAAAATGTAATTGGGCACAGTCAGACTGGTTGGAGAACTTGGAAGGGGGAGGGATGGAGAGAGAGGGAAAGGAAGGGTTACTTGAAGTTAGAGAAGCCATATTCATACCACTGAGGTGTGAGTTAACCAAGCAAAATATGAGGTGCTGTTCCTCCAATTTATGCTGGGCCTCTGGGGAGAGTGTTCGCAGCTCTTAACACATCTGAATCTCCCAGAAGAATTTATATTCTTACCACCTCTCCATCTTTCCATTCTCTCCTCTTAGTAGCAATGTTACAAAATTTTGAGATTTAAAAAATCAAGTCTGTAATTTATCCCATCAGATAAAGCATAACAATAAGTTTAATTTGACACCTAATTCACTTTCATATCTCAAGTAATAAAAAGGTTATGGCCATTTTCATACTCGGAAATTAGCATCTTGTTCCCTATTGATTTTCTATGGACATAACAAAAAAGCTGTGATCGAGGACAGTCAAAAGCCCATAACCTTCTTAAAAATTAAGACAACTGAATGAAATTTTCAGTTATCATAGATTGAACCATTCTGAAACAAATATAAAATAATCTTACTTGGAGGACCTGAAATTAAAGCATATAATTAGTTAGTTACCCAATTGTAGCTAATTTCAAACTTCAATTACTAGATCTAAACATCTATCCATTTCTTAATAAATGATTAACATTTTTAAATAGCCTAAGTGTCCAAATAATATTCACAAATAATTCACAATAAAACACGATTTTTAAATCTCATTTACATCAATTTATAGGCCAAATAGAAGGAATTTAGTGTTCAATTGCTGTAAATTAGTCAATTAAAATCGGCTTTCTGGTGGGTTCCTGTGGAACGCGCTGGTTTAGAACGTTCACAATGCAGTGGATTTGTGCCCTCAAATGCCCAGAAAAATACTGTGGGATATAAAGAGCCCAAAATGAACTATTCGCTATAGAAAACTTTATATGCAGGGTTCTTAAGAAGCCCCTTTTAATGTAAAAATAAGGTACATACCTTTAATTGTTTGCTTTATAAAATCCTGGGGCTGCGAGAGGTTGCGGGTTGAGAGAGTGATTTTTAAACTACTATAACTATTATACAAGGCCATAAAAACTAATAATACCATTTGCGACGGGGTCTTTCAGCGATTTTCCGTTAATGATTTACTAGGCTGAACATTTTCGATTGCAACAGCCTAGTAAAAATCGTATTTTAAACCCGCCCCCTCTAAACAGCGCCAAAATCACACACACGGGGCTGGGACAGATTCTCAGACACGATTCAGGTAGGTTTTGTAACATACCTACTCTTAGCCCTTCCATTTTCTCTTCACGTACAATACTGTTCGTACAATTCCCTTTAGAAAGTTAATGTCAATTCAAATTTCACAATTACAGCTAGCAACCAACATGCTGTTTTGTTTTTCATTTACCCTGACTCCCAGATCTGCAGATTCACAAATATGTATTGTACACATTCACACAGTGTTTTATTATTATTTTCCACTTGGTCAAAGAATACAAATTCTGTGATATCTTTCATGTAGTACAATAATTTTAGGAATATGTTCGTCTAGTTTAGTTTAGAGATACAGTGCAGAAACAGGCCCTTTGGTCCACCCAGTCCACACTAGTTCAAGTTCAAGTTCAAGTGAGTTATTGTCCTGTGTCCCTGTATAGGACAATGAAATTCTTGCTTTGCTTAAGCACACAGAAAATAGTAAAATAGTAGGCATTTACTACAAAACAGATAAATGTGTCCATGCACCATGATATAAATATATACACACATAAATAAATAAACTGATAAAGTGCAAATAGCAGAAAGTGGTTATTGGTAATAATCAGAGTTTTGTCCGAGCCAGGTTTAAGGCAGCAACTCTACTGCTGCGCCATAGTGCTGCCCTATAATGGTGTTTATCATGGGGGTAAGGTGATTACCTCATGGTGAAGATGATTAATACTGGAGGTTGTGTGGACTATCACAGGGTGAGTGTGATTATAACATAGAAGAAAATTACACCAAAGGTTGGAAAATTATCCACAGATGTAAAATTATCATGGGTAGAGAGAAACAGTGACTCTCAGCACCGCAGTGGTGACTTATCAATTACATTTAATTTAGTTTGACTGTTAGAGAAAAATCTTACAGCGTGGTACAGACAATCGGTGGTCATGACCGAACCCTCTCAAGTGCCCAAGGCAGCGACTCTACTGCGCGCCATAGTGCCGTATGGTGTTTATCGATTATCCCCGCACAAAGGTTAACACTATCCCCTACACACAGTAGCAGCAGGGGACACTTTACGATTAACCATGCCCAAACGTGCCAAGTAGTATGTCTACCCTTGGATTAACCATAAACGTGTATCTTTGGAATGTGGCAGGAAACTAGAGCACTGGGGGAAAACCCACGCAGGCACGGGGAGAACGTACAAACTCCGTACAGACAGCACCCATAGTCAGGATCAAACCCGGGTCTCTGGTGCTGTACGGAAGCAACTCTACCACTGTGTCTGAATGTAAACATCACAAGGTGAAGGTAATTATCAGCAGCTGATAGGGTTATTAAAACAGGGTGAACATAAATATCACAGAAGAGAGACACAAAATGCTGGAGTAACTCAGCGGGACACTCAGCATCTCTGGGGGGAAGGAATGGTGATGTTCGTCACAGACCTAAATATCACAGAGGTGATTATCATCTAATGGGTGTGATGATCACGGGTGTGTGGCTATCACAGAGTGCGGGTGATTGTCACCAGGGGGCGGTGATTACCAAGGGGAGTGGGGGTATTTATCTGCAGTTTAGGGTTATTGCAGCAGGAGAGGTTGGCAATAACAGGGAGGACTATCCCACGGGTGGGTGACTATCAGTGAGTGAGTGTGATTACCACGAGAGGAGGGTAGTAATCATCAACAAGATGATTATCAGCTGGTGATGACTGTTATATTCCGGACGGCAGAATGAATAACAACTTACACACTGGTTGCCTGGATCATGAGAGAGATTTATTACCCAACATTCCCTGCTTATATTGAACACCAACTCATTAACATATACATGAATATGTACGAGTACATTACACTGATCTCCTCTTTTAAAGTATTAAATCAAAGTACTCAGTTACAATGTTGTTGTGGTGATACTCTATTTAAATCAGTTTTCATGAAATTTTAAATGTTCACATAATTCATTTATTTTACATATCTACACATTTTTATTTTACTTGTGCAGTGATTTATTTAACTTACAAACCTAACCCGACTGCTGGTTTACGGATCCTACCTGATTGTCCAACAGTAACTGGTGTAACAGATTTAAGTGTTGACTCAACTGTAGGCTTGTTTGGCTCTGTTTTGGTACCCAGACTTTGACTAGAGGAATCTGTTTCTTTGTCCATACAAACTGAATTTTGTGTTACAATCAAGGTGGTCTCTTCCAATTCACTTTCAGGTAAAGACTCAGGGAATAGGACTTCATGCTCAGTTTTTGGTTCATCTTTGGCTGGAATCATTTGATCAACATGAACACTTTTGATCCTATCTCCAACTTCTACTCAGTATCTTTTTGTTCCACACATTTCCACTATTTTCCCAACATCCCATTTGTTTCGACTGGACTTGTTGGGAGGACTGAGAACGCGAACTTGCTCATCTGACTTGAAGTTCCTCTCCTTTTTGTGGGAGTCAAAATGCCGTTTTTGACTTAACTGTTTTTGCTCAACTCTCAAGGCCTAATTGGTTTGAACTGGACTTAGGCGTATTCATAGCCTTCTCTTCATCAACAGTTCTGCAGGTGAGTAACCTGTTGTTATGTGTTGTGTGGTTCTGTACTTCAGCAAGAAACAAGCCAAACGATGTTTCATGCTGAGCTTTGAACTACCCTGCAAAACCTGTTTCTTGAGAGCGTCATTGACAATTCTAACAGACCTTTCCACCCACCATTGGAGGCTGGATGGTATGGGGGAACAAGTGTGTGTTTTACAATAGTCCACTGCATGAACTATTTGAACCGTTCTGAACGAAACTGAGGCCCTTATCAGAAGCAGGTTCTTCTGGTAAACCATGGCATGCAAAAATGGATCTCAACTCATCTATGGTACAATCAGTAGTAGTGCTTGACCCCATGTGCTTAACCTCAATCCATTTGGTTCTTGGTTCTTGGGTCCTCCAAAATATTCCAACTGGAATTTAAACAGGAGGTGGTGAAGGGAGGGATTAAGCCAGAAACGGTATAAAGAACACATACTATAGAATTTAACATAAAACATCCCCACACAGCAGAATCAAAGTTTTCCACTGTGTGGGAAGGCACCAAAGTCAGTCTCTTCCTCCACTGTTCCTCATGGTCAGGGCCTCCCCAAGCCCTCTGCAGTTGCAGCCATGGGCGGCCCGATGTCCAGGACCGCTCGCCGGGGTGATAAAAGTCCGACGTTGGGGCTACGGGACGTCCTCTGCGGCGTGGGCATCAGATATGGCCCCCTCCTACCGGAGTCGGCGGCTTCCAAAGTCCGCAGGCCGCGCCGGGTGGAGACTGCTGCTGTAGGCCCTCTACAAGGCGCCCCAGAACTGCACAATGTTGTTCAGCGCCGCCCGCGTTGGAAGCTCTCCACACCAGAGCTCCACGATGTTGGAGCAACGGCCCAACGCTCCGGAGCTCCAAACGGCGACCCAGGCAGGCATCGCCCGCTCCGCGGTGACTCCAGCGCTGCGCCGCCGCTGTAGCAGCCCTGGTCCGGTTCCCGATTCCCGGCAGGAAAGACTGCTCCGATCCAGCTGGTAGGCCGCGGGGTGGGGGGCGAGGACGCGACTCGGAGAAATAGTCGAGTCCCCGCCAGGAAGAAACTGGGAAACGGTTTCCCCCCTTACCCTGCCCCCCTCCCCCACATAGAAAAGCTAAAGTTTCCCCCAACACAAAACTTTAGACTAACTAAAAATAAAAAAATAGATTGAAATACAGGCTGGCTGTAGGTAGAGGCTGCTGCAGTGCAGTGCCCCCTCCGTCCGATTGGAATGACTATTTACGAGTAACAGAAAGTGATCATTATCCTTTTCACAAAAATCTACATGAACTCTCTGACAAGGTCTACTTGACTATGGCCAGGGTTGCAATGGTGTTTTGGGTGGTTTACTCATGCAATTTTGTCAGTCACAACATTTTTGCAGTTGTACAGAGCCCTAGTGAGACCACACCTGGAGTATTGTGTGCAGATTTGGTCCCCTAATTTGAGGAAGGCCATTCTTGCTATTGAGGGAGTGCAGCGTAGGTTTACAAGGTTAATTCCCGAGATGGCGGGACTGCCATATGCTGAGAGAATGGAGCAGCTGGGCTTGTACACTCTGGAGTTTAGAAGGATGAGAGAGGATCTCATTGATACATATAAGATTGTTAAGGGCTTGGACACGCTAGAGGCAGGAAACATGTTCCCGATGTTGGGGAAGTCTAGAACCAGGGGCCACAGTTTAAGAATAAGGAGTAAGCCATTTAGAACAGAGATGAGGAAACACTTTTTCTCACAGAGAGTGGTGAGTTTGGAATTCATGTAACCATATAACCATATAACCATATAACAATTACAGCACGGAAACAGGCTATCTCGACCCTTCTAGTCCGTGCCGAACACATAATCTCCCCTAGTCCCATATACCTGCGCTCAGACCATAACCCTCCATTCCCTTCCCATCCATATAACTATCCAATTTATTTTTAAATGATAAAAACAAACCTGCCTCCACCACCTTCACTGGAAGCTCATTCCACACAGCTACCACTCTCTGAGTAAAGAAGTTCCCCCTCATGTTACCCCTAAACTTCAGTCCCTTAATTCTCGTCATGTCCCCTTGTTTGAATCTTCCCTACTCTCAGTGGGAAAAGCTTTTCCACATCAACTCTGTCTATCCCTCTCATCATTTTAAAAACCTCTATCAAGTCCCCCCTTAACCTTCTGCGCTCCAAAGAATAAAGCCCTAACTTGTTCAACCTTTCCCTGTAACAATTCTCTGCATGCTTTCACGAGAGAGCTAGATAGGGCTCTTAAAAATAGCGGAGTCAGGGGATATGGGGAGAAGGCAGGAACGGGGTACTGGGGATGATCAGCCATGATCACATTGAATCCTAATTGGCCTACTCCTGCACCTATTTGCTCACCAGTGACTGTCACTGTGAATGCCAGGCCAATACGCAAAACTTCTAGCAATTGACTTCATGCTTTCTATGCCTAGATGTTTGGCATGAAGCTTCATTCATAATTTTGTTTCTCAAAGACTCTGGTACAACCTCTCTGTAACCCCACTTAATTCGTCCCTGCTCACATGGTAACTTATGGCGTCAATTGCAGTCCAACCGTTCAATGTCTGTTCATAGACGCACTTCAGCACAGTGTCTTTCTCTGTTTCTGCTGCAATTTCTGTTGCAGTCACTGGAAAGTCTTCATCTGCAATTTGCAGTGTGTAGATCGAGTTCCCACTTCCCACGTCAGAGTTCTCATGGGGCAACCGGGACAACGCATCTGCAACTGCGTGGCACTTGGAACCACTGTACTCAATCTTGTAATCATACTGGGACAGCACAATTGCCCAGCGCAGCATCCTTGATGCCGCCATGGAAGGTATAGCTGACTTGGGACCAAGTATCACTAGTAGTGGCTTGTGATCAGTCACTAGGGTAAATGGTCTGCCGTGAAGAAACTGATGGAATTTCTTGATTCTGAACATGATGCTGAGTGCTTCCTTTTCTATCCGTGCATAGTTGTGTTCACTCGATGGCAGGGTGCGGGATGCAAAAGCAATAGGCTTTTCATGTCTGTCATTCATTACGTGGGAGATCACTACACCTAAACAATAACGTGAAGCATCACAAGTTTCATCTCACGTGTCGTATCGTAGTGAACAAGGAGTTTGTCATTTGTCAAGTTTTCCTTGCAGATGTCATATGCACGTTGCTGTTTCTTTCCCCACGCCCATTTCACATCTTTTTGTTGCAGATGATGAAGTGGCTTTAGCACAGTTGCTAAATCTGGAAGGAATCGTGCATAGAACTGTACAATCTCAAGGAATGATCGTAGCCCTGACACATTGTTGGGTTTTGAGGCATTCACTATTGCTTCAACTTTCGCCTTCACAGGGCAAAGTCCATTGGCATCTACTTTGAGTCCAAGATAGACAACCTCTGACTGCGCAAATACACATTTACTTTGTCGCCAGTTCGACATCGTGGCAGTTCAGTCATGTGAGAACTTAACTCAAGGATTTCCATATGTTCTACCATGCCCTCTGTGAATATCAGTAGGTCATCCTGGTTGCACACACAGTGCAGAATGCCTTGTAATATTTGGTCCATGACAGAATGGAAAATTTTCGCCAATGATTTCACATCATAGGGCAGCTTTGTATATGAATACAAGCCCTTATGTGTGTTGATGGTCAAGTACCGCTGACTTTCCTTGTCGACATTGAGTTGGGCGTAAGCGCGAGACAAATCCAGTTTAGTGAAGACTCTTGCTCCTCTAAGTTCGGCGTACAGATCTTGCGAGGTTGGTAACGGATATTGTTCATCATCAATGGCTTGGTTGATTGTGACTTTGTAGTCACCACATAGTCGAACAGTTTTGTCGACCTTAGGAATGGCCACAGACTGACAATCATGCTGAACTTTATAGTTTATTTGTCTGCATGTCTCCAAAACTTCGCCTGAGTAGGTTCTCAGCTTGACCTTACTCTCAAATAATGGTACCTGTAGGAACTTTGTTTTGTACAGGTCTTTGCTCATGACCAAACAATTTGCATACACATATCGATTAACTGTTCATTTATCAGTAGTTTAGTTCGAAAGTCCTTGCCTTGGCTGGCTGTAGGCTCATCGATGTTGGTTGCATAAATGGTGTACAACCCAAGTTCATTTACATCTGGGTTCATCTCCAAGTTGTGAACTCCTCTCTGGTGTTGTTGCTTGTTTCCTGCAGATTGTTGGTTTCCTGTTTTAAGCTTGGCCCGACATGCTGAGGTGATATGACCTTTCTTCTGGCAGTTATAGCATTTGGCCATTTTAAACTGACAAAATTGGGATAAGTGATTACCATTGCAACTATATCAACTGGCTGAACTCGGCTCCCCGCCATAATTTGGTTTTGGTTTAGTGCCTCTTGGTTTGGCTATCGGCACTGCTTTGTGACTGTAAATGGCCACTGCAGTCCGTGGTGGACGAAACTCGCAAGCATTCTTTGATGCCATCTCCATTGTGGTAGCAATCTTGTATGCTTTCTCGAATGTGAGATGTGGAGTGTTCATGAGTTTGGACTGAATTAGTTCATCCACTAGACCACAAACAAATCTGTTGCATAGTGGGCGTCCGAGAAAGGTTCCAAAGTTACCGTGCAAACATAAGTTTTTCAAGGCAACAATGTACTCATTGATTGTCTTAGTCTGCTTCTGGTTTCTAGTGCCAAATGTATAGCTTTCTGCACTTTCCAGAGGCTTTGGGTTGAAGTGCTCCTCCAACTTCTTCATAACATCATTGAATGGCACATCTTTTGCCTTTATGGGCGCAAGGAGATTCACGAGTGTGCCGTACACTTCAGGACCGATCTCTGTGAGCAGAATCACTTTCATGCATTTGCAAATGGCCTTATTTGTTTCAGTCACCATCTCTTCTTCACCACTAATCCCCATTATGTTGTTTGCCATGAAAAACATGTTTGCTCTCTCCATATAGGAGCTGAACGACTCTCTACTCTTGTCAAAAGTGCCAAGGTTTCTGATGTAGACCGTGGCTGCTGCCATCGTTCTCTCTTTTTTTTAAAGTACGTTCAAAAACCCCGATTTCCTGTCTGTTCTGGTGTAACAATTCACCTAAAATTTAGCTGTAAAAAGGCTGTTCAGTTTGAGGAACTCGACAAAAAAAAATCTTACACAATCCCAAGGACGGCATCTTGCCACGCAGAGACAACATAGAGATAGCCTGACAAACTCTCGACGATTTGTCCAGCTGCTGTTTTAAACTACAGTCCCCTGCATAGAAGGATCTGCGGCCTATCATGTCCAGCTCGCAAACAACTGCGACACAACTCTGTATTTACTGTTTTAAATGGTAAACAATACAGCATGTTGCAAAACAGTCCTGCACTGTATTTAAAGGATGAGTTCACAAACTCTATCCCATTCTCGTTGCCAATTTTGTTATATTCCGGACGGCAGAATGAATAACAAATTACACACAGGTTGCCTGGATCACGAGAGAGAGATTTATTACCCAACATTCCCTGCTTATATTGAACACCAACTCAATAGCATATACATGAATATGTATGGATACATTATAATGGTGATCTGTGGCGGGGTGATTATCAGCACGTGGGCATGGTTATTACAGGGAAAGGGTGAGTATCTATAGGTGCAGTTGACGTTCTCCGATTGAGGAAGATTATCAGCATGTGATGGTATTCATCACAAGATGTGAGTAATTATCACAGAGGTGTGAGTAATTATCACAGATGAGCGAGTAATAATCACAGAGGAGTGAGTAATAATCACAGAGATGTGAGTAATTATCACAGGGTGAGTAATTATCAAGGGTTGAGGGTGATTTTCTCAGGATAAGTATGATTTTCTCAAGAAGAAGGTGATTATTGCCAGTGTCACTGGACTTGGGTCTTTGCAGCTCCACTTGATCAATTGCTGCTGGGGGTGGGAGTTTATCCCTGTGGGGAGGTTGATTTTCTGGGGGGATATTATTGATTTTCTGGTCGAGGGGGGATTTTTGAATTTAGGCTGACCAATTTGACTGGGATAATGTTTACTAACTGCGAGACGTTTCTAACACAGTGTGGTGGATCGATCGTTGCTCCGGGTCAGGTTAGTGATTATCACAAGAGGACCATCGATCATTATCAGAAGTAGGTCGATGTTTATCACAGTGAGTTTATCATTATCAGAGCAGGATCAGTCTTTATCGCAGAGGTTGATTACTTACCCCAAGTCATTCAGCCATTAGCACTAACCAGTTAATCTTTATCTCAAGGATTGATCGATACCACGAGGTTACATCATTATCAGAGGCATTTCGAACATGATCAGATCATTGATCATCATCAGAAAAGGTTGATGGTTCTTTTTTCTCTCCACCAGAGCAGGACAGTTGCTATCATTTTAGGTCAGGTTTAATCTGGAGAAGAGGCCTGCACCTGAAACACCGTCTGTTCATTGTCTTCCATTGATCTTGCCTGATCTGCTGAGTTCCTCCAGCAGTTTGTTTTTCACTCAAGAATCCAGATATCACAGCTGAGCAATCCTTGACCCCCATCCTCACCATCCAAGCTGTGATATTGCAAAGTCGGGCATGACGCTGGGTTTGGCAGTGACCATGTTGACACTCGCAGGAGGGTAATCTCGAGTGATATGTTTTATTTACAGTGACAAGAAAATCCAGAACTGAATGGTGACACTGTCCGATGTCACCGGGACACGTGTGGTTGATCTGTCAATCTCGAGCTTGTCCGACCTCGATCTTGGGCTTGTTGGTCTTTTAGTTTTTAGAGATACAGCGCAGAAACTGGCCCTTCGGCTTACCGAGTCCACGCCGACCAGCGATCCCCGCAAACTGTCGCTATCCTGCACTGGGGACAATTTACACTTATACCAAGCCAATTAACCTGAAAACCTGTACGCCTTTGGAGTGTGGGAGGAAACCGAAGACGTCGGAGAAAACCCACGTAGGTCACATGGAGAATACATAGAAACATAGGAAATAGATGCAGGAGTAGGCCATTCGGCCCTTCGAGCCTGCACCGCCATTCAATATGATCATGGCTGATCATCCAACTCAGTATCCTGTACCTGCCTTCTCTCCATACCCCCTGATCCCTTTAACCACCCGGGCCACATCTAACTCCCTCTTAAATATAGCCAATGAACTGACCTCAACTACCCTCTGTGGCAGAGAGTTCCAGAGATTCACCACTCTCTGTGTGAAAAATGTTTTTCTCATCTCGGTCTAAAAGGATTTCCCCCTTATCCTTAAACTGTGACCCCTTGTCCTGAACTTCCCCAACATCGGGAACAATCTTCCTGCATCTAGCCTGTCCAACCCCTTAAGAAATTTGTAAGTTTCTATAATCTCCTCAATCTCCTAAATTCTAGCGAGTATAAACCGAGTCTATCCAGTCTTTCTTCATATGAAAGTCCTGACATCCCAGGAATCAGACTGAATGTACAATCTCCATACAGACAGCACCCGTAGTTGGGATCGAACACGGGTCTATGGCGCTGCAAGCATTGTAAGGCAGCAACTTTACTGCTGCGCCACCGTGCTGAAAGCAGGAGGCGTAGCTGTCTCAGGTTTCTCCCTACTGTTCACCCCTGCTGCGAGAGAGGGCGCTGATGGTCTCAGGCTTATCCTGGCAGCTCAATTGTAGAGCTTGAAGAGGCAACGCTGGCAGTCACTGGTTCATCCTGGAGCTTGGTCTTTGCCCGTGTGTGTGGGTGCAGTACCTGATTGTCTGTGGGTTGGAGGAGAAGAAGGGAGGAGTAATTTTTGTTACTTTTTCGGTACTTTTGTGACGACTCTTTTGTGTACTTTGTACGCAAACACAAAGAATATCATTGCACTTAGGTCCAAGTGACAATAAAGTATCTTCATCATCACTAGGGCAGGACCTTCACAGTGACCTATAGGGACTTGGGTCTTGTAGAGCTGAGGGATCTCAGAGTAGAAGTACTTGTTTGCCTGAAATTGGCATTGCATATAGATAGGGTGATGAAGAAGACATTTGGCAACCTAACCTTCATAAGTCAAGAAATTGAGTGGAGGCATGGTATTACATTGTATAAGATGTTGCTGAGGCCGCACTTAGAGTATTGTGTTCAGTTTTGGTCACCCTGCTATTGAAAAGATGCCGTTAAGCTAGAAAGTGTGCAGAGAAGGTTTATGACGATTTTCCTAGGATTCAAGGGCCTGAGGTATAGAGAAGATTGGACTGAATTGGTCTTTATACCATGAGGGCAACAGGTTTAGGGGTGATCTTATGGAAGTGTATGAAATCATGAGTGGGATAGATAGGGTGCATGCAATCTTTTTCCAAGGGAAGGGGATTTACAAACTAGAGGACATATTTTAAGGTGAGATGGGAAAGATTTAATAGGAATCCGAGGGACAACTTTTCATGCAGAGGCTCTGTATATGTGGAATGAGTTGCCAGAGGTAGTTGAGGCAACACAGTGGCACAGCGGTAGATAGGTTGCAATCCTGGCTACGTTTGCCTCAGGGAACAAAGTACCTCTAGTGTGGATGGAGTTTGTACTTTCTTCCCGTGACCTGTGTGGGTTTTCTCTGAGATCTTTGGCTTCCTCCCAAACGCCAAAGACGTACAAGTTTGTAGGTTAATTGGCTTGATGTATATGTTAAAATTGTCCCTAGTGTAGGATAGTGTTAAGGGCCTGTCCCACCAGCATGCGATTACATACGTCTAGCGCGACCAAACGGAAGCGGAGTTCATGCTAAGATTGTGGTAAGAACGCGCAAAGTTCGCGCGTGATGTAATTTACGTCATACTCACCAATCAGCTGGGCAGGAGGCAGGCCGACTGAATTTGGACGTCGCACGGCGTCGAGCGGTGACATAATCACGCAATGGCATGCCAGGCGTTGACGTCATCATTCAACGCTATGCGCTAGGCGTACGCCGTCAATGCGCCTGCGGGCCGACAGGCCGTTGGCATGCAGAATTTTTGGACAGTGCAGGATTTTCGGAGCCCCGCGTGATGTCGGGACCAGCCCAGCACAACTCCATACGCCTCCGCGCTTCGAAGTGGGACCGACCCCGCGCTGCCTGTACACCTCAAGCGATCACGTTTGGTCGCGCTAGCCGCATGCAATCGCATACTGGTGGGACAGACCCTTTAATGTGCGGAGATCGCATGGTCGGTGCGCACTCTGACTCCAAGTGAAGTTCAGAAGGATCCAGGTATTCTGGCGTGTGAATCACAAATAGTTGCCAGGCAGCTCCAACGTGATTAAGAAGAAAAATGGCATTTTGGCCTTTATTGTAAAGGGGGTTAAGAATTAGAATTTAAGAATAGTCTTTGCAGGTGAGGCAGAGGTTCACTTACACCTCCATCAACCTTGTCTACTGTATCCACTGTTCCAGGTGTGGACTCCTGTATATCGGCGAGTCCAAGCGCAGGCTCAGCGATCATATCGCTGATCTCCTCTGCCCAGTCCGTCCAAACCTACCTGATCTCCCGGTTGCTCCACACTTTAACTCCCTCTCCCATTCCCACACACTGACCTTTTGTCCTGAGCCTCCTCCATTGTCAGAGTGAGACCCAGTGCAAATTGGAGGAACAGCACCAAATATTTCACTTGTGCAGCTTACACCTCAGCGGTATAAATATTGACCTCTAACTTCATGTAACCCCTGCTTTCCCTCTCTCTCCACTCCCTCCCCATTCCCAGTTCTCCGACATTCCCTGTCCCCGATTACATTTCATCTCTGTTTGCTTAGTTGTCACTATCTAGCTAACAGTGATATATTCTACATTTTCCCAACGCCGCACTCCTTTTGATGTCTCCTTTTCACACCTTGCCCTTCCTTACCTCTGCCCTACTGAGTTACTCCAGCATTTCTGTCTATCTTTAAGAATAGGGAGTTTTGTTGTAATTGTATAGGGTGCTAGTGAGGTCTATCCAAGAACATTGCAATAGATTTTGACCCCTTACTTGGAACAAAAAAGGATATAGTAGTGTTGGATTGGAGGCAGTCCAAAGGAGATTTGCCCAGCTAATTCCTGGAGTGGGAGGGTTGTCCTTTCATGAGAGGCTGGACAGCTTGGGTTCTGATTTCCATGGAGTTCAGAGGAATGAGTGTAACTAAATTTACACATAAGATTTTCAGAAGGGTTAACAGGGTAGATATTAGGATATTGTCACTACTGTGGCCTGATCCACCAGCAGGCCTGGATTGTCCACTGCAGACAGAAAACCGAGGACCCACCAGAAGATCCAGCTCTCCCACCATAGAACAAGGATGGAGAACCTGCCTGGAAAGCCTGGCTTGCCTGTCACAGACTGGGGACTCGCCTGCCGTGAACGGTGGACCCACCCGGAAGGCCCGATTTGTCCGCCTCAGATCAAGGACCCGCGCCGTAGACCGGAACCCATCTGGGAGGCCTGGCTCTCCTGCCCGGAGAAGAAGGAGTCGGACGGTGGGCCAGTAAGTAGACCGTCTGCCGGAGGGAGCGCATGGCTTCGACAGTGAAGTGGGCCGCTGGAGGCCCTGCAGCAGCCTGGGGCTCGGCTGGACCAGGCGCCGCTCCAAGTGTCCGAGCATGTGGACCGCATGCGGTGGAGCAACGGCGGAGGACACCACTGCTACGCTTGGCCAGGCCGACCCTACAATGCCAGCAGGACAACAGATCAAGATCCCTACACTTTCAACAACTGGGACTTAAAAATGGCACCAAGCTGGCGACTCTGTATACTGTTTCAGTGTACTATTGCTGTACACTGTAAACTATTCCTGTACTGTGTCTGAGATGCTTATCCAAGATGTATCGAAGTGCTTATGTATAGCGATATTTGTACTGAACCAAAAATGAATTTCACTGTACCTCATTACATGTGACAAATAAAGTCCCAAACCATATTGAGGGGGTCACATTCTTGGGGACATTACTACATGGAATGCCGCCATGTAGACAAGTTTTTTTCTCTCGGAGAGTTATGAATTTTTGTAAATTTCTGCCCCCGGGGTTGATGCAAGGCAGATCATTGGGCATATGTGAAGTGGAGGTAGATAAATATCTAAAAGATCGAGGCATTAAGTGTTATGGGGAACAGGCATTGTTGGGAAGTTAAGGCCAGGATCGGCCAGCTATGATCATATTGAATGCTGGGTGTGGCTGGCTTTAGTGAATGAGTAGCCTACTCCAACTCCTATTCTTGTGTTCTTATGCGATCTTGTAAGAGATTGATTGATCATAGAATCATAGAGTCATACACTGTGGCAACAGGCCCTTTGGCCCAACTTGCCCACACCGACCAACATGTCCCATCTATACGAGTCCCACCTGCCTGCGTTTGGTCCATATCCCTTTAAACCTGTCCTATCAATGCGCCTAAGAGCTGAGTAATTTAGTGGGTCAGACAGCATATCTGGAGGGAAGGAGTAGGCGCATCTATGTGTCGGTCTAACTGTTTCTCAAACGTTGGGATATCCCTGCCTCAACTACCTCCTCTGGTAGCTCCTTCCATACACCCACCACCCTTTGTGTGAAAGAATTACCCCATATATTCCTATTGAACCTTTCCCCTTTCACCTTAAACCTTTGTCCACTGGTCCTCGATTCACCTAATCTGAGCGAGACTGTGCATCTCCCCGATCTATTCCTCTCATGATTTTGTACACCTCTACAAGGTCACACCTCATCCTCCTGCGCTCCAAGGAATAGAGTCACAACCTACCCAACCTCTCCCTATTGCTCAGAGGCTTGAATCCTGGCAACATCCTCGTAAATCTTCTCTGTACTCTTTCCAGCTTGATAACATTTTCCTATAACTTGGTGCCCAGAACTGATCACTGTTCATTTAATCTATGGAAACAATTCTACAGTTTCTAGATGCAGAGAATGAGTCATTATGTTCCTGCATGGTCTAAGACCTTGGTAACATTCTGGGATGGATTGCTTTGTGACAGATTGTACTTGTGACACACACTGAAGGCAAGCAATGAGCATTTCCCACAGAGGAACACCTGGTCATTTTCACCAGCATTCAATAATATCACCTCATCCACATTCTGGACCACAAGCTCAGTTGCATTAGGCTACATTTGTGATGTTCAAGCAGCACAATAATTTGTGTGGTATTGTATAGTGTGGGATTAAACAATGGACTTCTCAAAGCTGTCAAATCATCTGCAAAGTCCAGGTCAAGATATAGTCATAAAGTCATCATAAAGTCATAAGAGTGCTACAGCGCGGACACAGGCCCTTCGGCCCAATGTGCCCACACCGGATAACATGTCCCAGTTACACATGTCCTAGTCCCACCTGCCCGTATTTGGCCCATATCCCTCCAAACCTGTCCTGTCCATGTACTTGTCTAAATATTTCTTAAATGGTGGGATAGTCCCTGCCTCAACTACCTCCTCTGGCAGCTCCTTCAATACACCCACCCCTCTTTGTGTGAAAAAGTTACACCTTAGATTCCTACTAATTTTTTTCCCCTTCACCTTAAACCTATGTCCCCTGGTCCTCGATTCACCTATTCTGGGCAAGAGGCTGTGGGTATTTACGCGATCTATTCCTCTCATGATTTTATACACATAAGTTGCAAAACAATTACAACCATATAACCATATAACAATTACAGCACGGAAACAGGCCATCTCGACCCTTCTAGTCCATGCCGAACACATAATCTCCCCTAGTCCCCTATACCTGCGCTCAGACCATAACCCTCCATTCCCTTCCCATCCATATAACTATCCAATTTATTTTTAAATGATAAAAACGAACCTGCCTCCAACACCTTCACTGGAAGCTCATTCCACACAGCTACCACTCTCTGAGTAAAGAAGTTCCCCCTCATGTTACCCATAAACTTCAGTCCCTTAATTCTCATGTCATGTCCCCTTGTTTGAATCTTCCCTACTCTCAGTGGGAAAAGCTTTTCCACGTCAACTCTGTCTATCCCTCTCATCATTTTAAAAACCTCTATCAAGTCCCCCCTTAACCTTCTGCGCTCCAAAGAATAAAGCCCTAACTTGTAACCTTTCTCTGTAACTTAGTTGCTGAAACCCAGGCAACATTCTAGTAAATCTCCTCTGTACTCTCTCTATTTTGTTGACATCCTTCCTATAATTAGGCGACCAAAAAAGTACACCATACTCCAAAATTGGCCTCACCAATGCCTTGTACAATTTTAACATTACATCCCAACTTCTATACTCAATGCTCTGATTTATAAAGGCCAGCACACCAAAAGCTTTCTTTACCACCCTATCTACATGATTCCACTTTCAGGGAACTGTGCACAGTTATTCCCAGATCCCTCTGTTCACCTACATTCTTCAATTCCCTACCATTTACCATGTACGTCCTATTTTGATTTGTCCTGCCAAGATGTAGCACCTCACACTTATCAGCATTTTACTCCATCTGCCATCTTTCAGCCCCCTCTTCCAACTGACATAAATCTGTCTGTAGACTTTGAAACTCTACTTCATTACCCACAACCCCACCTATCTTAGTATCATCTGCATACTTACTAATCCAATTTACCACACCATCATCCAGATCATTGATGTACATGACAAACAAAAGTGGACCCAACACAGATCCCATTAGTCACTGGCTTCCAACCTGACAAACAGCCATCCACCATTACTCTCTGGCATCTCCCATTCAGCCACTGTTGAATCCATCTTGCTACTCCACCATTAATACCCAACAATTGAACCTTCTTAACCAACCTTCCATGAGGAACCTTGTCAAAGGCCTTACTGAAGTCCATATATACAACATCCACCGCTTTACCCTCATCAATTTCACAAGTAACCTCTTCAAAAAATTCAAGAAGATTAGTCAAACATGACCTTCCAGGCACAAATCCATGTTGACTGTTCCTAATCAGACCCTGTATCAGATTCAGATTCAGATTCAACTTTAATTGTCATTGTCAGTGTACAGTACAGAGACAATGAAATGCATTTACCATCTCCCTGGAAGAGCGACATAGCATATGATTTGAATAAATATTTACATTAACATATATACAGACATAGTGTTTTTCCTGTGGGAGGAGTGTCTGGGGGGGGGGGGGATTAGCAGTCACCGAGGTACGTTGTTGAGTAGAGTGACAGCCGCCAGGAAGAAGCTGTTCCTCGACCTGCTGGTTCAGCAACGGAGAGACCTGTAGCGCCTCCCGGATGGTAGGAGGGTAAACAGTCCATGGTTGGGGTGAGAGCCGTCCTTGGCGATGCTGAGCGCCCTCCACAGACAACGCTTGCTTTGGACAGACTCAATGGAGGGGAGCGAGGAACCGGTGATGCGTTGGGCAATTTTCACCACCCTCTGCAATGCCTTCCGGTCGGAGACAGACCAGTTGCCATGCCATACTGTGATACAGTTGGTAAGGTGCTCTCGATGGTGCAGCGGTAGAAGTTCACCTGGATCTGAGGAGACAGATGGACCTTCTTCAGTCTCCTCAGGAAGAAGAGACGCTGGTGAGCCTTCTTGATCAGAGTTGAGGTATTGTGGGTCCAAGAGAGGTCATCAGAGATGTTAACACCCAGGAACCTGAAGCTAGAAGCACGTTCCACCTCCATCCCGTTAATGTGGATGGGGGTGTGCGTGCCGCCCCTGGACTTCCTGAAGTCTACAATGAGCTCCTTGGTCTTCTTGGAGTTAAGGGCCAGGTTGTTGTCAGCGCACCATGCTGCTAAGTGCTGGACCTCCTCCCTGAGGGCCGACTCATCGTTGTTGCTGATGAGGTCAATCACCGTTGTATCATCTGCATACTTGATGATGGTGTTAGTACCATGTACAGGTGTGCAGTCATAGGTGAAGAGGGAGTAGAGGAGGGGGCTCAGCCCGCAGCCCTGTGTAACGCTGGTGTTCAGGGTGAGGGTTGAAGATGTGTGCTTGTCCAACCTAACAGACTGTGGTCTGTTGGTTAGAAAGTCCAGTATCCAGTTGCAGAGGGAGGGATCAATGCCCAGGTTACCGAGTTTGGTGATCAGTTTAGATAGTATAATGGTGTTGAATGCTGAGCTGCCAGATTATCCAGATGCTTATATATATTATCTCTAAATATCCTTTCCATTAATTTGCCCACCACTGATGTCAAAGTAACAGGTCTATAATTGCTAGGTTGACTCTTAGAACCCTTTTTAAAAAATGGAATAACATGCGCAGTACGCCAATCCTCCGGTACTATTCCCGTTTCTAATGACATTTGAAATATTTCTGTCATAGCCCCTGCTATTTCTGCACAAACTTCCCTCAATGTCCTAGGGAATATCCTGTCCGGACCTGGAGACTTATCCACTTTTATATTACTCAAAAGTGTCAGTACTTCCTGTTCTTTGAATCTCATAGTTTCCATAGCTACTCTAGTTGTTTCCCTTACCTCACATAATTCAATATCCTTCTCTTTGGTGAATACCGAAGAAAAGAAATTGTTCAATATCTCCGCGTCTCTTTTGGCTCTGCAGATAGCTGTCCACTCTGACTCTCTAATGGACCAAATTTATCCCTCGTTATCCTTTTGCTATTAATATAGCTGTAGAAACCCTTTGGATTTACTTTCACCTTACTTGCCAAAGCAACCTCATATCTTCTTTTAGCTTTTCTAATTTCTTTCTTAAGATTTTTACATTCTTTATACTCCTCAAGCACCTCATTTACTCCATGCTGCCTATAATTATTGTAGTTCTCTCTTTCCGAACCAAGTGTCCAATTTCCCTTGAAAACCATGGCTCTTTCCAATTTTTACTATTTCCTTTCAACCGAACAGGGACGTAAAGGTTCTGTACTCTTAAAATTTCACCTTTAAATGCCCTCCATTTCTCTTCCACATCTTTCCCATAAAACAAAATGTCCCAATTTACTCCTTTTAAATCCTTTCGCATCTCCTCAAAGTTAGCCTTTCACCAATCAAAAATCTCAACCCTAGGTCCAGTTCTGACCCTCTCCATAATTATATTGAAACTAATGGTATTGTGATCACTGGACCCAAACTATTCCCCGACACATACCTCTGCCACCCGACCCGTCTCATTTCCTAACTGGAGGTCCAGCACCGCCCCTTCTCTAGTAGGTACCTCCATGTATTGCTGCAAAAAACTATCGTGCACACATTTTACAAACTCATAACCATCCAGCCCATTTACAGAATGTGTTTCCCAGTTTATGTGTGGAAAATTGAAATCTCCCACAATCATAACCTTGTGCTTACTACTAATATCTGCGTTCTCCTTACATATTTGCTCTTCCAATTCTCGCTCCCCATTTGGCGGTCTATAATACACCCCTATAAATGTTGCTACCCCTTTCCCATTTCTCAGTTCCACCCAAATAGCCTCCCTAGACGAGCCCTCTAATCTATCCTGACAAAGCACTGCTGTAATATCTTCCCTGATAAGCAATGCAACACCTCCTCCTCTTGCCCCTCCAATTCTATCACACCTGAAGCAACGAAATCCTGGAATATTTAGTTTCCAATCACAGCCCTCCTGCAACCACGTTTCACTGATCGCAACAACATCATGTAACATTACTCAGGTGAGTGCAGCTTCAAGACACAACAGAAGGTTTGACGTTATGGCAAATAGACAGCATGATAAACCCCCCTTCAATCACTCTAAAAAATATTGCTGTCTATACGTGGACACTGACCGCAGTGTGTACCATCTGCAAAATGCAGAGTATCCTCCATTGTATACTATTATTATTATTATTATTATTGTACTATTATTGATTTTTATGGTTTGATTAGTTTAGTTCAGAGATGCAGCACGGAAACAGGACCTTCGACCCACCGAGTCCGCACCAACCAGTGATCACTGCGCACCACCGTAAGCACACTAGGGACAATTTTACATTTATACCAAGCCAATTAACCTACAAACTTGTACGTAGTGTGGGAGGAAACTGAAAAATGTGGAGAAAACCTGGACAGAACACAGAAGAATGTACAAACTCCATACAGACAGCACCCATTGTCACCCATATGTACATATGTTTGTGTGTATATATATCTATATACATATATAATATATACATGTATGTGTGTGTTACGACTCCCGAATGCAGGTACTTCAGAGCCGCGTAACATAATTCAAAAACCAGGTTCAAGTTCAAAAATTGTTTTAATTATTCAATGGAACACAAAACCCAAACCTGATTCAAACAACCCAGTCAGGGATATGGATGGACTGACAAACAATTTAACAGTGCTCCAGCCAGCCACGTGATGGACCGTCAAACCGGAGACACTAAAACCTGCCTAAAGAGATATAACCCTGAAACAAAAAAAAACAAAAACACTAAGGTCAGCCCTTATCCGTCCCAATTCAATATTTGTTAACAAGTAATGGTGAAAGTACACAAAGTTCTATGCCATGTGGCCAGGCCTTCCGCAGCTCACACCAGCAGGCTGCTCACAATTCAGGGTCGACGAAGAAGAGAGAGAATCCTGGGAGACTCTGGTATTTAAGCTTCAGATGAGTCACCCGTCACCTGACGCAGCTTGGCCAATCGGATACTGGAGCCTTTTATTGCACTTTTATTGAGAATTGCACTGTACCGAGGTACTGGTGCCAATAAAGTATCATCATCATCATCATCATCATCATCATCATCATCATCATCATCATCATCATCATCATCAAAGACATTGATGGATTGATGTAGAGCAACATGAAATCTAGATGAAGACCTACCAAGATGCCAGGAGGGGAAGGAACAAACTAAGCAGTTGGTTAATGCCAAGCCGAGCTGCAGATGGGTTACTGAGAGGGGAAGAGGAAAACACCAGGGGGCATTAGAACATAGAGCAGTAAAGCACAGTAACAGGCCCCAATGCCCACAATGTCAATGTCATATAAGATGCCAAGTTAATCATCTCTACCCTGAGTGTGTGGCAGAGGAACAGCACCTCATATTTTGTTTGGGAAGCTTACAACCCAACAATATGAATGTTGACTTATCTAACTTCAAGTAACCCTTGCTTTCCCTCTCTCTCCATCCCTCCCCATCCTAGTCCTCTGACCAATCTGACTGACCTCCTGATTAGAATTTTTCTTAGTATGCTTCGTGGTTACCTTCTCCCAGCTAACAATGATCTATTCTACATTTTCATCTATACTACATCCCCTTTGACATCTTGTTTTCACACCTTACCCTTCAGTATATCTGTGCTCCCTCTCCCCTAATTCTCAGTCTGAAGAAGAGTCCCGACGTGAAACGTCACCCATTCCTTCTATCCAGAGATGCTGCCTGTCCCGCTGAGTTACTTCAGCATTTCATGTCTATGTTTGGTGTAAACCAGCATCTGCAGTTCCTTCCTACACCATATCCCTCCATTCCCAACATGTTCACATGCCTATCAAAAAGCCTCTTCAATGCAGTATGATATGTGCCTCAACCACCAATCCTGGCAGTGTGTTCCAGCACTCACTACTTTATGAAAAAACTTGGCCCATACATCCATCTATCTATCTATCTATCTATCTATCTATCTATCTATCTATCTATCTATCTATCTATCTATCTATCTATCTATCTATCTATCTATCTATCTATCTATATATATATAAAACTCAAATCCGTCCGTCCGCCTGCAGTACGGATCCCTTCCTGCCTTTCGATTCGTGCCCGATACTCGCAGATGTCCAATCGGAATGGCCGATGCTCGCAGATGTCCAATCGGAATGGATTCATTTGCATGTACGGCTGCCGGCTGCATTTCTTCCTTTGATTCATTGCCACGCCCAATCCAGACGCTCAATCTCCGAGATATTTTCCATTTCGGTAGAGATTTCGCTTTTCTTTTTAAGTATCCACTCCTCATTTCATTTTGTCGTGTTGAAGTACATGTTTTTAATCAAATCCTTCTCCCCCCCCCCCACCCCACCCCCAAGTATTTCAAAAATAAACAGGCTTCTCCATTTACATGTCAGCTTCCAACACACTTCGAAACAAAGTTGCAAGAGAGGAACACTGAACTTTTCACTGCTGCAGCAGGCAGGGGAGGGCTGCAATCTTACATTTGGGAACGGGCTCAGTTCCAATGGAGGAGACGGGTGCATGGTGGAATATTGGGTTGGGGGATCACACCATTGGGGGAGCAGACACAACGGGTCTGCACTTGGTCTAGTTATTATATAAAAGTCTGTGGCTGCCGCCTGCCGTCCGTCCGGCTGCCTTTCTGCCTTTTGATTCGTTCCATCGTGTGATGTCACAATGCCCAATACTCGCAGATGTCCAATCGGAATGGATCCATTTACATGGACGGCTGCCGGCCGCCTTTCTTCCTTTGATTCCCTGCAACTCCGAAACCAGACGCAGAATCGCCGACATCTTTTCCATTTCGGTAGAGATTTCACTTTTCTTTCTAAGTATCCGCTCCTCATTACATTTCGTCGTGTTTAAGTACACGTTTTTAATCAATTCCTTCTCCCCCCCCCCCCAATATTTCAAAAATAAACTGGCTTCTCACCCATAGAATCAGCACCAGCCCATGGTGAACGTTCCATCGTGTGATGTCACAATGCCCAATGCTCAAATACATTGTTGCCATAGAGGGAGTACAGAGAAGGTTCACCAGACTGATTCCTGGGATGTCAGGACTTTCATATGAATAAAGACTGGATAGACTCGGCTTGTACTCGCTAGATTTTAGAAGATTGAGCGGGGATCTTATAGAAACTTACAAAATTCTTAAGGGGTTGGACAGGCTAGATGCAGGAAGATTGTTCCAGATGTTGGGGAAGTCCAGTACAAGGGGTCACAGTTTAAGGATAAGGGGTAAATCTTTTAGGACCGAGATGAGAAAAACATTTTTCACACAGAGAGTGGTGAATCTCTGGAATTCACTGGCACAGAAGGTAGTTGAGGCCAGTTCATTGGCTATATTTAAGAGGGAGTTAGATGTGGCCCTTGTGGCTAAAGGGATAAGAGGGTATGGAGAGAAGGCAGGTACAGGATACTGAGTTGGATGATCAGCCATGATGATATTGAATGGTGGCGCAGGCTCAAAGGGCTGAATGGCTTATTCCTGCACTTAACTTCTATGTTTCTATGTTTCCCTCAGCTCACTCCGCTCCCTCTCCCCACCCATCCCTCTCTCCCCCCCCACCTTCCCTCTCTACCCCACCCCCTTCCCTCTCCCCCCGCCCCCTTCCTCTCTGTCCCTCTTCCACCACCCCCCCTACCCCTCCCACCCCACTCTTCCACTCTCCTCTCCCCTTACCCCACCCCACTCCCTCCCCCACCCCTCTCTCTTCCCCTCCCTTCCCCGCTCTCCTCCACCCCTTCCTCCTACCCCTCTGTTCCTCTTTCCACCACTCCCCCATCCCTCTTCCACCACTCCCGCTACCCCCCTCTACCCCCTCCCTCTCTCCCCACTCTTTCACTTCTCTCCCCCCTCTCTCTCTCCCCCCTCTCCTATCCCTCTCTCCCCCACCCCTTCCCTCTCTACTACCCCACCCACTTCCCTCTCACCCCCTACCCCGCTCTCCTCTCTCCCAAATCGGTCCCGGTTACTCCTCCTCCTCTCCCCTCCCTCCCCTCTGCTCCCCCCCCCCCCCCTCCCCCCCACCCCCCCCCCCCCTCCCCTCCCTCCCCCCCCCCCCCCCCCCCCTCCCCCCCCCCGCTCTCCTCCCCCCCCCCCCCCCCCCCCCCCCGCAAACGCCGTTGGGGAAACAGACCCAACGGTTCTGCACTTGGTCTAGTCTCCTTTAAATTTTACCCCTCTCACCTGTAGGCTTTGACATTTTCATCACGGCCTGAATCTTCAACTGGAATGCCCAGGAGCGCAGACGACTGCAAAAAGTTGTGAACACTGCCCAGTCCATCACCGGCACACCATCGAAGGGATTTACCAGAGTTGCTGCCTCAAATGAATACAAACACACTGTCTGCTTTCTTTACCACTCTATCTACTTGTGTTGCAACTTTCAAACTGCAACAAGTATGCCAGGACATGGAATTGCTTTTGTCAGGGGGCGGTGAACCTGTGGAAATTATTACCATAGAAGGCTGTGGAGGCCGTCAGTGGATGTTTTTAAGGCAGAGATAAATAGATTCTTGATTAGTACATGTGTCAGTGGTTATGGGGAGAAGGCAGGAGAATGGGGTTAGGAGGGAGAGATAGATCAGCCATGATCGAATGGCGGAGTAAACTTAATAGCCTAATTCTGCTCTTATCCCTTATGAACTTATGGAAAACTAGCGAAATATTGATTTGTTGAATTTAGCTCAACATGAGGCTTTTTCAGAGCCAGATTCCAGCACTGGGAACAAAGTAATTTCCATTGAGAAGAATTGTCAATGACCCAGGCAATTCTACAGTTCTCAGAAATGTTCATAGTGATCAATATCTTCTGAGCAAGCTCAGAAAGTTTGTGAACTGAAAACACACACCTTAATGTGAGATTCCACTCCTTCCTGCAAGAGACGCTGATCTCCTTGGTCACTCGTAATGGTTTCAGCAGTGCACTGGAAGTTAATTTGGTCAATTACTGGAATATTAACAGGCAATTTCCACCCCATTAAAGTCTGTGCATTTTTCAGTTTAAGTATATTGTTTTCATTAAAAATATTAGAGTTAAGATATTAAGAATAAACCTATGTAATTATTACATTTTAAACATACATAATTTATATAACTTTTTGAGCCTAACAGGCATAATCAGAATGTAAGAGCTATTAAAATGAAACTTCCTTCTTTTAACTCTTACCAAACCGCGTGGGTTTTCTCCAAGATCTCCGGTTTCCTCCCACACTCCAAAGACGTACAGGTTTGTAAGTTAATTGGCTTCTGTATAAATGTAAAAATTAAAACTAAACTAAACTAAATTGATCTCCCTATCTCCTGCTTCTGGATAGAGTGGATATAATGAAGATAGGAGGAAGAGATAGATCCTCCATGATTGAATGGTGTAGACTTGATGGGCCGAATGGCCCAATTCTGCTCCCATCACATGACCTTCTGATCTTCCAAGCTGAATGACTGGTGATTCTCTGCCCTTTCAACAGCAGCCACTAAGCAAGCTACCTGTTTAGATGTGACACAGGAGTTCCGAGACTCACAAGAGTCAGCAGTCAGTCATTCGGACAGCAAACTGACATTGTTTCCCATGGTGTTGTTGTATTTTTTGCACCATTCTTCCTTTTTTGCCACAGAGTTTTTAAGGGCCTGTCCCACTTAGGCAATTTTTCGGCGACTGTCATAGTCGTAACAGGTCGCCGAAAAACCGATGACTGGGTCCCCCTACAACAATGTCTACGCCAATGTCTACGACAACCTACCACCTAGTCGACGGCAAGCTACCGACAACCGGCGACCCATTAGGACGTCCACCTACGACTACATCTACGACAACCTACGTCCACACGCAACACGCTACGACAAGGTACGACCCTGTCGGTGGCAACTGAAGACAACTTAAGACAATTCAGTCGCCGGTACCTGTCGCCGGTTGGCGTAGGTAGTCGCCAATGGAATTCACCAAAGTCAGCACCGGAGGCAACCTATGTCGTCCTGGCGACAACCTAGAACAGTACCTACGTCAGGAGATGTCAAGCGACACTCATTGTCATCAAGCCAACTGTCACCGAAAAGTTTTGAACATTTCAAAATCCAGCGGCAACCAGAAAAACCCTCTGATTCTTTGAGCAACTGAGGGGACTACTCACGACCATATAGGCGACCATGTGGTGACAGTCTAGTCACCTAAAAACTTGCCTAAGTGGGACAGGGGCATTACATTCAGCCTTATAATTTGGGGCGGCATGGAGTTGCAGCAGTCGAGTTGCTATGGGTGCCGTCTGTACAGAGTATGTACATTCTCCCCTCTCCAAAGACTTCATCTGGGCTGCACAGTTCTGTCATTCCGTTGCTAAATTTCTATGGGAGACTTCATCGTAATTTTAGATAATTAATGAACATTTGGAAGGTAAAAGTTGTATAAGTCTACAGGAAAAGTATAAAGGAATAAAACTAATCTGACGGAAACAAACTACAGGGGGAACTCAGTAGATCAATTAGCATCTGTGGAGGAAATGGATGGATGACGTTTCAGGTCAGGAAACTTCTGCGCACTTTCCATCTTAACAACGTCACCACGGTAACAGGATGACCAAAATGGAACACAATACTCCAAATGTGGCCTCTCAATGCAACTGTAACGTGACCTCTCAACTTTGCTTCTGCACTGTGTCAGCAGCAAAGCAATGCTTAAGATAGTGCTGCTGCTTTACAGCTCTGGCCATCTACCAAGTGTTGGGTGGATCCAGGTGAAAAACAATTGTTTGGCAGTTGAATCAGGTGGGGGAGTGAAGGCTGACGATAGTAACCAAGGTGAAGAACACAAAAGACTGTAAATGGCGGGGAAGGGTGAAGTTCCCATTTTGTCTTCTCCACCTTTGGTTAATCTCTCCACCCCCCCCCCCCCCCCCCCCCCCCCCCCCCCCCCCATCTGACTCATTTCCCAATTAATCACTCCTCACTTGGATCCATCCATCCATCATCATAAGGTCATAAGGTCATGTGATAGGAGCAGAATTAAGCAAATCGGCCCATGAAGACTCCTCTGCCATTCAATCATGGCTGATCTATCTCCTCCTCCTAACCCCATTCTCCTGCCTTCACTCCATAACCCCCATGACACCTCATATGCCAGGACTTGCCCCATCCCTCCTCCTCAGCTCTTTCATTTAGTTATATCCCCTCTACTCCATCAACTTGAGGATGTGTACTAACCAGGGACATTGTTTGTCCATTCTCCACCACAGATACTGCCAGATCTGTGGTATTCGTCCAATACTTTTGGTCAAGATTCCAGCATCTGCTGTGTCTGGCAAGTCCAGTAAACTGATATTAACAATCTCAGGTAGCTGTACTATTAAAGGCAGCATTTTGAAGTCATACGTAGGTATTGACCAAGCTTCATATCTCTGGAGGAACATGAGGAATCCTCTGTGGTGGATGTTTATGTTAACTTTTATGTAGTTGTGTGTCTTGTTGCTTTTTTTTAGTATGGTTGTATGATAATTTGAATTTCATTGTACCTTAATTGGTACATGTGACAATAAACTGACCTTGAAACCTTGAAATCTTGAAATATCTCAACACTGTTATGTTTCTAATGAACTTGTAAAATGAGCCTGGGAGATGAAAAGCAGGAAAAGGGACAAAGTGCAGTAGCAACTGAGCAGGTCAGGCAGCATCTCTCGACCTTCTTCAGGCTGGGAACAAGATAAAAAGCAGGAAGGGTTAACATGTAGAGACACAGACAATTGATATTACAAATACTGTAACCAAGGAAGGGGCTATAGTGATTTGCCATAAAATAATACAAATTTGTTCAAATCCGTGGTGATAGATATTCTTATGCTTCATTCACATTCTCACTCATCAAATTCCCTCCATTAAACCATTGAGAATATTTCCACACCACAGTGTTTGGGGCAGCACGGTGGCGCAGCGATAGAGTTGCTACCTTACAGCGCCATAGACCCGGGTTCACACCTGACTACGGATGCTGTCCGTACAGAGTTTGTACGTTCTCCTTATGACCTGCGTGGGTTTCCTCCGAGATCTTCAGTTTCCTCGCAAACACCAAAGATGTACAGGTTTGTGGGTTAATTGGTTTCGCTAACATTGTACAAATGTAAAATTATCCCTAGTGTGCGTAGGGTAGTGTTAAAGTGTGGGGATTGCCGGTAAGCGCGGACTCGGTAGGATGAAGTGCTCTCTAAATTAAACTAAACTAAATTATAGATTTGCTGGAAAAGTATGGCTTCAATACTAAAGCTTCAGATTAGCCGAGTGCAAGGAGCTTTTCTAACTCATGTGCTCCCTCTAAATCTGTCGACACAGCATGTTATACAAATTATATGGACGCATACACACAAATAAAATATTGTGCCAACCAATGAAGAAGTACACAGAATGTAACATGTAAAATGTTCGTTCCATCATCAAATTATACCTTCTAAATGCATTCGTGGACAAAGTCCAATTCATTTGAATTTTCAGTCTTGTGTGATGTTAATTTCATTTAAATATATATATATTTATTTATACATAAATCCACACAAATACACGCATATATATGGAGTATCTGTACGGTGGCACAGCAATAGAGTTGCTACCTTACTGTACCATAAGCCCAGGCCCAGGTCTTTTATACTATCCCATTTGTATACATTTATTTGCCTATGTACCAGTTTAATTCATCCACCGTGCCGCCATATCCACCGTGCTCTGTGCCATATTTTGGGGGCCTGACAGTACCACGGAAGAACCCTTGATAAGTTGCTGCAGAGCATTTTATAAATGCCACATACTCTAAATGGCACATGGCAGTGGAGGTAAAACATGTCCCATGTTTACCTGAGGAAACCCTGTCATGATCAAGATAATGTCAACCTTCATGAGCACCATTGTAGCTGCTCTCTTCTGGATAATTGAAACAATCACTTTTCCGACGTGTTTTGCAGACGATTGAATGGCTCTGGGGATTCAGGATCTGAATTGGTTGCACAGAATATACATTCTCAGCCCTGATCCTTTCTGCAACTAGCCCAGTTACATTTCTGGCCAATACTGACCACCATCATGTTTAGTGTGATAATGACATAAGCTATTGGTAATGCCATTTACATCAACAAATTACATTATTATCGCCTGACACTGTGGCATACAAACATTAATTAAACTAATTAGTCCAGTTCTTGTAGACTTTGTGATTCGATACCAGTCTGAAGAAGGGTCTCGACCCGAAACATCACCCATTCCTTCTCTCCAAAGATGCTGCCCGTCCCGCTGAGTTACTCCAGCATTTTGTGTCACAAAAACACAGGATACACAAAACACAAAATACATGAAATTGAAGTGACGAGTGGAAAGGCTTGGGGGATGTGCAAAGATTGGGGAGGGGTGGGGGGGGGGAAGTCAGTCTCACTCAGTCCACGCCACGGCAGAAGGGTGAGGAGTTGTAATGTGCAATGGTCACAGGGAAGAAGGATCTCCTGTGGTATTCTGTTCTGCATCTTGGTGGAACCAGTCTGAACAAAACCAAGCACAATTACCATCAGTGAATGTCTTCATTCTAGCGCTTGGAGTGGAGGCAGGGTTAATAATTAAACTGCTGATGATGAAGGCCCCAGGGAACTACTCTGAGGAATTCCTGCAGCAGAAGCCTGAGGTTTTTTACCAGTAATATCTGTAACTACAAATATCTTTACTTCCGCAAGGTAAAGTTTCAGCCTATGGGGAATTTTCACCTTCATTGCAGTTGACTTAATGCTATGGTCAATCAACTGTAATTTTGATGTAACCCCAGGTCATGCCTGGATTTCAGATCTTTGTTCTGTATTTGTACAAGGCTCCAGTGAAGTGTGCAGCTGATAGGTCCTGGAAGAATCCAAATGAACATTGAATATGAGTAGCTCATTTGTACTCTCCATTGATGATGGTTGGGAGTGGATGGATGAGACTGCGATTGGCTCGATTACAATTCCAACCTTTAGTGAACAGATGTATCAGGACAATTACTCACTTTGTCAGCGAGTTGCAAGATCTATTGACTCTTGGCTACAGGCAGCCTCCAACGGGTTTGTAGCTTTTGTTGTAACTAATTCATTGAGCCACCTCAATGTGTAAATCACATTCAATGCGAATTGGCTTCAACTGCATTGGGGACTCCCAGAGTATCTTGGAATGATTCATGTAAGTGGCTGCGTCTGTATGTTTGCTCCACCATTGTCATTGTTGTGGAGGTTCATCAAGCTTCTGAAAACTTTTGTCTGTTAAATTATCTGGTGACTGGATGTGGCAGGATGACAAAGCTAAGAATGTCTGAAGTCTTCCAGTTTGAAGAAGGGTCTCATCCCGAAGCATCACCTGTTCCTCATTCACAGACCACAGTCTGTCCGTATTGGTGGAAATGTGTCAGACTCGATAACAATCAGCACGGGAGCACCTCAAGGCTGTGTGCTCAGCCCCCTGCTGTATTCACTCTATACTCATGACTGCGTAGCCGGTCATAGTGCGAACTCCATCATCAAGTTCGCTGACGACACCACTGTTGTGGGACGTATCACTGATGGGGATGAGTCAGAGTATAGAAGAGAGATCGAGCAATTGTCCATATGGTGCCAGCACAATAACCTGGCCCTCAACACCAGCAAAACCAAGGAACCGATTGTGGACTTTGGAAGGAGTAGGATGGGGACCCACAGTCCCGTTTATATCAACGGGTCGATGGTTGAAAGGGTCAAGAGCTTCAAATTCCTGGGCGTGCACATCTCTGAAGATCTTTCCTGGTTCGAGAACACTAATGTAATTATTAAGAAAGCACCTCTACTTCCTGAGAAGATTACAGAGAGTCGGTTTGTCAAGAAGGACTCTCTCTAACTTCTACAGGCGCACAGTAGAGAGCATGCTGACCGGTTGCATCGTGGCTTGGTTTGGCAACTTGAGCGCCCTGGAGAGGAAAAGACTACAAAAAGTAGTAAACGCTGCCCAGTCCATCATCGGCTCTGACCTCCCTTCCATCGAGGGGATTTATCGCAGTCGCTGCCTCAAAAAGGCTGGTAGTATCATCAAGGACCCACACCATCCTGGCCACACACTCATCTCCCCACTACCTTCAGGTAGAAGGTACAGGAGTCTGAAGACTGCAACAACCAGGTTCAGAAATAGCTACTTCCCCACAGCCATCAGGCTATTAAACTTGGCTCAGACAAACTCTGAACATTAATAACCCATTATCTGTGATTTGCACTTTATCAGTTTATTTATTCATGTGTGTATATACGTATATAATGGTATATAGACACAATGATCTGTTTTGTAGTCAATGCCTACTATGTTCTGTTGTGCTGAAACAAAGCAAGAATGTCATTGTCCTATCAGGGACACATGACAATAAACTCTCTTGAGTCTTGAATCTTGAATCTTCCTTCTTTCCAGAGACGCTGCCTGTCCCACTGAGTTACCCCAACATTTTGTGTCTATCGAAAGCTAAAAAATTACTTGTTTTAGTTTAGTTTTGATATACAGCGTGAAAACAGGCCCTTCGACACACCGAGTCCACACTGACCAGCGATCCCCGCACACTAACACTATCCTACACACACTAGGAACAATTTACACTTTGACCAAGCCAATTAACCTACAAACTTGTACGTCTTTGGAGTGTGGGAGGAAACCAAAGATCTCCGAGTAAACCCACGCAATCATGGGGAGAATGTGGAAACAGCACTCTGTACAAACAGCACCCGTAGTCGGTTCAAACCCGGGTCTCCGGCGATGCAAGCACAGTAAGCAGCAACTCTACCACTCTGCCACCGTGCCACCCTTTTGTTGTTGATTTGTCAGATTGCTTCACTCGATCTATGATACGGTCTCTCCCAGTTTCAAATTCATTTAGTCCTGCTATACAGAATTTCTCAATTAGTCCTGTATTTTTTGGTATGACTGGAGCTACTCCTGGCAATTGATTTCTATATTTGTCATAAAGCCATGGTTCTTGCACTGTTTGAAGATAATAACATAACATATAGACTGTAATGGACTATGAACTGGTGGAACTATACACTAATCATTTATAAATGGCTGGATCAGCTCTGAACAGATGTTCTTAGTGTGAATGTGGACCATTATGTGCCCAGGACCCAGGCAGTAGACGATCCCACTACCATGGACATATATCTTAGACATCTGGAGTTGTGTCTATGCAATAACAATAGATACTGAAGTTTAGTTTTGTTTAGTTTAGTTTAGAGACACAGTGCAGAAACCGACCCTTTGACCCACCAAGTTCGTGCCGACCGGCGATCCCCGCAAACTAACACTAGGGGCAATTTACAATTTTACCAAGACAATCAACCTACAAACCTGCAGTCTTTGGAGTGTGGGAGGAAACCAGAACTCCCGGAGAAACCCCACACTGGTCACGAATGTACAGACTCGATACAGACAGCATCAACAGTCAGGATCGTTCCTGGGTCTCTAATGCTGTCAGGCAGCAAATCTGTACATGGAACAAATTTTCCAGCCAAATAGTACAGAACTATAGAAAAAAAGTTCTGTCAATAGTAATTTATGATCTGAACCACATTACCAATTCATGACCATCAATTCACTGTTGCTTAACCTAGGTTTTAAGGTCATCCTTAGCCCAATTCTCTCACATAAGTTGAGGTTTGACTTTTCACATCACACTCCAAGACCTTGGTCTTTCTTATCAAAAATTGAACCAAAGTCCCAACTTCTCATTCAAGTGAATGAAAAAGAATCTCCAGGTTATACTTCAAAGCAGGAGTTGTGTTTAATCTTACTACCTGACCATAGAAGATAGAAACTGTACAGCACTAGAATGGGCAGCCCAGCTCACAATGTTTGAGCTAAAGCACCATGCCAAGTTAAACTGGTCTCATCTGCCTGAACATGATCCTTGTCCCTCAATTACTTGCACTTCCATTTGCCTATGTAAACGCTTTTAAATGGCGCTATGCCTTTTTTACTACTCTATCTACTTGTGCTTCCACTATCAGTGAGCTATCAACTTGGACTCCACGATCCCTCTGAACATACGATATGTTATGATATGATACGATACAATAGACAATAGGTGCAGGAGTAGGCCATTCGGCCCTTCGAGCCAGCACCGCCATTCAATGTGATCATGGCTGATCATCCACAATCAGTACCCCGTTCTTACCTTCTCTCCATATCCCTTAACTCCACTATCCCTAAGAGCTCTATCTAACTCTCTCTTGAAAGCATCCAGATAACCAGCCTCCACCACCCTCTGAGGCAGAGAATTCCACACACTCACAACTCTCTGTGTGAAAAAATGTTTCCTAATCTCCATTCTAAATGGCTTACCACTTATTCTTAAACTATGGCACCTGGTTCTGGACTCCCCCAACATTGGGAACATGTTTCCTGCCTCCAGCTTGTCCAAACCATTAATAATCTTATATGTTTCAATAAGAACCCCCCTCTCATCCTTATAAATTCCAGAGAATATAAGCCCAGCCATTCCAATCTATCAACATATGACAGTCCCGCCATCCCGAGAATTAATCTTGTGAACCTACGCTGCATTCCCTCAATAGCAAGAATGTCCTTCCTCAAGTTTGGAGAACAAAACTGCACACAATACTCCAGGTGTGGTCTCACTAGGGCGCTGTACAACTGCAGGAGGCCCTCTTAGCTCCTATACTCAACTCTTCTTGTTAGGAAGGCCAACATGCCAGTCGCTTTCTTCACTGCCTACTGTACCTGCATGTTGATGAACAAGGACCCCAGATCCCATTGTAAACATAGAAACATAGAAATTAGGTGCAGGAGTAGGCCATTCGGCCCTTCGAGCCTGCACCGCCATTCAATATGATCATGGCAGATCATTCAACTCAGTATCCCGTCCCTGCCTTCTCTCCATACCCTCTGATCCCCTTAGCCACAAGGGCCACATCTAACTCCCTGTTAAATATAGCCAATGAACTGTCCTCGACTACCCTCTGCGGCAGAGAGTTCCAGAGATTCACCACTCTCTGTGTGAAAAAAGTTCTCCTCATCTCGGTTTTAAAGGATTTCCCTCTTATCCTTAAGCTGTGACCCCTTGTCCTGGACTTCCCCAACATCGTGAGCAATCTTCCTGCATCTAGCCTGTCCAACCCCTTAAGAATTTTGTAAGTTTCTATATGATCCCCTCTCAATCTCCTAAATTCTAGAGAGTATAAACCAAGTCTATCCAGTCTTTCTTCATAAGACAGTCCTGACATCCCGGGAATCAGTCTGGTGAACCTTCTCTGCACTCCCTCTATGGCAATAATGTCCTTCCTCAGATTTGGAGACCAAAACTGTACGCAATACTCCAGGTGTGGTCTCACCAAGACCCTGTACAACTGCAGTAGAACCTCCCTGCTCCTATACTCAAATCCTTTTGCTATGAAAGCTAACATACCATTCGCTTTCTTCACTGCCTGCTGCACCTGCATGCCTACTTTCAATGACTGGTGTACCATGACACCCAGGTCTCGCTGCATCTCCCCTTTTCCTAGTCGGCCACCATTTAGATAATAGTCTGCTTTCCCGTTTTTGCCACCAAAATGGATAACCTCACATTCATCCACATTATACTGCATCTGCCAAACATTTGCCCACTCACCCAGCCTATCCAAGTCACCTTGCAGTCTCCTAGCATCCTCCTCACAGCTAACACTGCCCCCCAGCTTAGTGTCATCCGCAAACTTGGAGATATTGCCTTCAATTCCCTCATCCAGATCATTAATATATATTGTAAATAGCTGTGGTCCCAGCACTGAGCCCTGCGGTACCCCACTAGTCACTGCCTGCCATTGTGAAAAGGATCCGTTTACTCCTACTCTTTGCTTCCTGTTTGCCAGCCAGTTCTCTATCCACATCAATACTGAACCCCCAATGCCGTGTACTTCCCCTTTCCCAACGACACCATTTAGATAATAATCTGCCTTCCTGTTTTTGACACTAAAGTGGATAACCTCACAATTATTCGCATTAAACTGTATTTGTCATGCATCTGCCCAATGACCCTACCCGTCCAAGTCACCCTGCATCCTCATAGCATCCTCCTCACAGTTCACACTGCCACCCAGCTTTGTGTCATCTACAAATTTGCTAGTCACTTTTAATCCCTTCATCCAATTCATTAATGTATATTGTAAATAGCTGCAGTCCCAGCACCGAGCCTTGTGGTACCCCACTAGTCACTGCCTGCCATTCTGAAAGGGACCCGTTAATTCCTACCCTTTGTTTCCTGTCTGCCAACCAATTTTTCTATCCATGTCAGCACCCTACCACCAATATCATATGCTCTAAATTTGCCCACTAATCTCCTATGTGGGACCTTATCAAATGCTTTCTGAAAGCCCAGGTACACTACATCCAGTGGCTCTCCCTAGTCCATTATCCTGTTTACATCCTCAAAAAATTCCAGAAGATTAGTCAAGCATGATTTCCCCTCCATAAATACATGCTGATGCGGACCATCCTGCTACTGCTATCCAAATGTGCTGCAATTTCATCTTTTTAAATTGACTCCAGCATCTTCCCCACCACCGATGTCAGGCTAACTGGTCTATAATTCCCTGTTTACCCTCTGCCGCCCTTCTTAAAGAGTGGGACAACATTAGCTACCCTCCAATCCATGAGAACTGATCCTGAATCTATAGAACATTGGAAAATAAGCACCAATGTGTCCACAAATTCTAGAGCCACTTCCTTAAGTACCCTGGGATGCAGCTCATCAGGCCCTGGGGATTTATCAGCCTTCAGCCCCATCAGTCTACCCAACACCATTTCCTGCCTAATGTGAATCTCCTTCAATTCCTCCACCATCCTAGATCCTCTGGCCACTAGTACATCAGGGAGATTGTTTGTGTTCTCCTTAGTGAAGACAGATCCAAAGTACCTGTTCAACTCATCAGTTACAATACGATAGAACTTTATTTATCCCAGGAGGGAAATTGGTCTGCAAACAGTCATAAAAAAAACAAGATGCATGAAACATGAAATTAAAGTGATGAGTGGAATGTCCAGGTTTGGGGTTGTGCATAGATTGGGGAGGGGGGTGGGGAAGGGGAGTCAGTCTGCCCCACGACAGAACGGGGAGGAGTTGTACAGTTTAATAGCCGCAGAGAAAAATGATCTCCTGTGGCGTTCTGTGCTGCATCTTGGTGGTACCAGTCTGTTGCGGAAGGTCTCCTCAGGTTGACCAGTGTGTCATTGACGGGTGAGCTGTATTATCCAAGATGCTCTGCAGTTTGAGGAGATGCTCTCCTCCAAGACCATCTTCAGTGAATCTAACTCCACCCCAGGACAGAGCCAGCGTTCCTGATGAACTTGTTAATTCTGTTGATGCCCGCGATCTTCACCCTGCTGCCCCAGCACACGACAGCGAAGAAGATGGCACTGGCCCCACAGGTTTGTCAAATGTCTGCAGGATCTTACTGCAGACATTGAAGGAGTGGAGCCTCCTCAGAAAGTACAGACGGCTCTGACACTTCTTGTACAGGGCCTCAGCGTTCCTGGACCAATCCAGTTTACTGTCAAGGTAAATTCCAAGGTACTTGTGCTCCTTGGTAAACTGCACATCGACACCCTTATGGAGACAGGGTTCAGGGGTGTCCTCTCCTCCTAAAGTCCACCACTACCTCCTTAGTCTTGTTGGCGTTGAGCTGCAGATAATTCAGCCTACACCACTCAACAAAGTTATTAACTACACCTCTGTATTCAGCTTCCCTCCCCTCACTGATGCAGCCCACATCGTCTGCAGGTGGTGGAGTCTGAGTTGTATCTGAAGTCCGAGGTGTGGATGGTGAACAGGAAGGGAGAGAGGACCGTCCCATGGGGGGGCCCCTGTGTCGCTCACGACTAATTGCTAATTGTATATTAATGATTTGAACGAGGGGGATTGAAGGCTTTGTGGCCAAGTTTGTGGATGATACGAAAATAGGTGGAGGGGCAGGTAGTGTAGAGAAAGCAGGGACTCGGCAGAAGGACTTTGACAGGTTGTGAGAGTGGGCAGAGAAGTGGCAGATGGAATTTAGTGTAGCAAAGTGTGGAGTCATGCATTTTGGTAGTGGAATAAAGGGGTAAACTATTTTCTAAATGGGGAGAGAATCCAGAAATCTGAGGTGCAAAGGGACTTGGGAGTGTTGGTGCAGGAATCCCAAAAAGTTAATCTGCAAGTCAAATCATAAGTGAAGATAGCAAACTCAATGCTAATATTTATTTCAAGAGGGCTTGTGTACAAAAACAGTGATATAATGCTGAGGCTCCATCAGGCACTGGTAAGGCCGCATTCAGAATATTGTGAGCAATTATGGGCACCATATCTGAGGAAGGATGTGCTGGCTCTGCAGAGGGCCCAGAGGAGGTTTGCAAGGATGATCTCAGGAATGAGTAAGTTAAACTATAATGAGTGTTTGTCGGCACTGCACCTGTACTCGCTGGAGTTTACAATGAGGGGGGACAATGTTGAAACAGAATAGTGAAAGGTTTATATCGAGTGGACTAGACTAAGTAGGACCCGTTGGGTCCCATGTTCACACGGGAGGGCTGGTTCCCCAATGCAATATTCCACCCCTCCACTAATTCCAATATTGGTGGGTGGCCAGTGGGGGGGGGGGGTTTGGAATGCTAGTATGTGTATTATGGGCTGAAGGGACTGGTTTCCAGAGGGCTAGTATGGACATTGTGGGCCAAATGGATTCTTGGGGTAACAGCCCAGTCACTCAAGCCTGATCTGTTGGCAGCTGTCTCACGGCTGGTGGGCGAGCAGTTGACTCACGGCTACTCCTTGAAATTCCATTTCAAGCAGGGTGCAAGGCCACCAAACTCAAGTGCAGTTTTCCACTTCAAGCAGGGTGCAAGGCCACTGAATTCAAGTGCAGTTTCCTACCATTTCAAGCAGGGTGCAAGGCCACTGAATTCAAGTTCAGTCTCATAGCACTTCAAGCAGGGTGCAGGGCCACCAAACTCAAGTGGAGTATCCTACCACTTCAAGCAGGGTGCAGGGCCACCAAACTCAAGTGTAGTTTCATTTCACTTCAAGCAGGGTGCAAGGCCACCAAATGCTAGTGTTGTTTAATGCCATTTCAAGCAGGGTGCAAGGCCACTAAATTCATGTGCAGTTTCATACCACTTCAAGCAGGGTGCAAGGCCACCACATTCAAATACAGTTTCATACCATTTCAATCAGGGTGAAACCACCATAAAACCACACAAAACACCACATAAACACTCACAGTTCAGTAGACATTCAGTGTGTTCAGTTGATTCACAGCTCAGTCGTGACCTCTCTCCCCCCCATCTTGCAGAGACTGAGCCATACCCACACTTCCAGGTTTTATAATCCCTCCCCCCTCCCACTGGAAGGAGCGTGGCCTTCATGGCATAATTGACAGGAGAGAGATTCTCAACATTTTTTTAAACACTAATAACACTTTATTTTTAATTGATGGGATGAATCCTCTGCACCTGATGAGTGGAGGGGGACTGAGTGGGATGGCCAAAAATCACAGCCGTAAGTGGTAGCGTTTTATCTAAAATAAATATACCATGCAAACAGGAAGTTGTCAAGTTTAGCCCAACAGCCATTTGCAGTGCAGCATTTCAAAGCAGTTGCCACCACCACCACCAACAGCCATTTGCAGTGCAGCATTTCAAAGCAGTAACCACCACCAACAACGGCCATTTGCAGTGCAGCATTTCAAAGCAGTTGCCACCACCACCAACAGCAGCCATTTGCAGTGCAGCATTTCAAAGCAACCACCACCAACCTCCATCTTGCAAAGACTGAGTGAGGTGCAACATTTCTGTGTTTTATAGCCCCTCCCCCTCCCACCAGCAGGGAAAGCAGAGAGAATGTCAACATTTTTTAAACATTAATAACTCTTTTATTTTTCATCGATGAGAAAAATCCTCTTATCCTGCGCAGTGGAGCATGACTCTGTGTAAGATGGCCAAAAATAACATCTGTAAGTGGCAGCGTTTTTTCAAAAGTCATGAAACAGAAAAGCAGGAAGTTGTCAAGTCCTTACTTTTAGTAATATAGATGTGAGGAGGATGTTTCCTCTAGTGGGAAAGTCTAGGACTAGAGGTCATAGCCTCAGAATTAAAGGAAGTTATTTTAGGAAGGAGATGAGGAGACATGTCTTTGTTTGCCACAGAAAGCTGTGGAGGCCAAGTCAGTGGATATTTTTTAAGAGAGATAGATATAATTTTTATTAGTATAAGTTTCACATGTTATGGGGAAAGGCAGGAGAATGTGGTTAGGAGGGAGAGATAGACCAACCATGAGTGAGTGGCGAAGTAGACTTGATGGGCTGAATGGCTTTCTTCTACTCAAATCACTTATGACCTTATGACTATCATGTCCGAGAAACAGTTCTGTAGCCTGACATACTGTGGTCGTCCAGTCAGGTAGTTGATGATCCAGGACACTAATGGAGCATCCACCCACATCTTTGTCAGTTTGCACCCTAGCACTGCAGGCTGGATGGTGTTAAAAGCACAGGAGAAGTAAAAAAACATGACTCTCATACATACATCCAAGTGAGCATAGAATGATGGAGCAGGTGGATGATGGCATGCTCAACCCCCATTTTTGTTTGTTAAGTGAACTGCAGGGGGTCCAGGTAATGTTTAACCAGGGGTCGCAGGTGAGTGAGCACCAGCTCACTCTCCAGGGACTTCATGATGTGTGAGGTCAGCATCATTGGTCTGTGCTCATTGGAGGAGCTGGGGCGCATCCTCTTTGGTACATGAACCAGGCAGAATGTCTTCCACATCACAGGAACCCTCTCTAGGCTCAGGCTCAGGTTGAAGATATGCTGGAGTACTCCACACAACTGGCTGGCACACGCCTTGAGTACCCTAAGGCTGACACCATCGGGACCCGTGGCTTTGCCTGGGCGGACTCTGCTCAGCTCTTTCCTCACCTGCTCAGCCTTGATGTTCAGGTGCGACAAGGAAAGGGCAGAGGAAGTGGCCCTGGGGGGTTGAGGGGGAGAGTCTGGCGTGAGGCCCCACCAAGAAATCTGTTAAAAAAACACATTTAACTCATTGGCCTAGTGATTGTCCAAACATCAATGCTGTTCACTGTATTACATTCCCTTACATTCCCTTACATTCAACCTCCCAAAGTGCAACACCTCACTCTTGTTCCAATTTCTGCCCTTGGCTTGCTGCCATTTTTCCATCCATTTCTGCAGCTGATCCATATCCGTCAACTATTATCAATATCTGATCTTTAATAGTAAGATTAAATGAGAATTTACCAGTTTGAAGTTTGATCTTGATTTTATGAGGAGTTACGATGAGCGATTACGTGAAGAAGGGCCGTCCATCTGCGTGCGCATCAATCTTCAAAGCAGCGGTGTAAAATCACAGATAAGAGAAGACCTGAGAATAGTAAGATTTTGAAGAACTAGAACTACCATATGACCTTGATAATATGAGGGAGGGAGAGGTGGGCACGTAATCGCTCACCGTAACTCCTCATTAAATCAAGGTCAAACTTCAAACTGGTAAGTTCTCGTGTAATCTTATTATTTTACTTCGGAGTCACGTGAGTGACTAGGTGAAGATTTCAAAGCTCGGTGATTTCACGCCAGTTACGAGTCCAGGCGTCACACACTGAATGGATTGACCATGGATGAGTGTAATCCTTAAAGCATTAAGACATAATGTAGTTAAGTAATGACACTGGTGCTTTAATGTGAAAAAAATATATATTTTTAATAGTAACCCCTCCCATCCTGGGGGGAAACTACAAAACAGAACTTAAAATGGTGCGTGCAAACACCCCCAGTCCGTTTATAGGTTTGTTGTAAAACCGGTGGAACATTCGTTCATTGGCCCATCCTGCAAGCCATTAGAATGTCGTCAAGGGGCACGTCCATAGCTCTTGCTGCCGACGTAGATGCAGCCCTGGTGGAGTGAGATTTGAAAATGTCAATGTTCATTCCTGCATTCGCCATTACATCATTTAACCATCTGGAAATGGTTTGTGTCAATACCTTGTGATGAGGCTTTTTGTAACTGATCAGGACCGATAGCTCAGAGCCTCTGAGGTCCCTGGTGACTCTTAGGTCATGGTTTAAGTGTGTTACAACACACAACCGTGGATCCTCAGAATATGCCAATAACTCTATCTTGATCCCTGGCACTCCTGATCTGCTCTGTTTGATAAAGTCCTTCATGACGAAAGTTATATTATTGACATTGGTGGTTATGTTGTCAAGACGCAGCTTGTGCAGAGTCTGGACTTGTTGCGCAGTTACCAGCGCCATTAGCATGACCACCTTCAGGGTGAGCTTAGATAAGGGTAAAGACGTAGCTGGTGCCCACTGGCGAGCAGTGTAAGTACCACGCTCATATCCCAGATGTCCGTGTACCTAGGCCTGGGTGTTGTAGAATTGAATATGCCATTCATAAATCTGGTTATTAGAGGGTGCGTCCCTACCGACCCGTGCCCTGACTCCAGCATTAAATAGGAGGATAGTGTGCTTCTGGCACTATTAATTGCACTATAGCCTAGATTTTGGTCATAGTACAGGGTAGATAGGAACTCCAGGACATCCATGATATTAGGTGTATCATATGAGATGTTAGTGGCTGTGCAGAACATCTCCCACTTCTTGATGTGAGTGACGTACTGTTTTTGTGTACTGTCCCTCCAGGCCGCTGTTATCACATCCACAGTCCGTTTGGACAGTCTGAGTCCCAGGTATGGTCTCCTCAGAATCTGCAAACCAATAAATTGATTCGGTCATGAAGTGGATGGTTGCTCCCCGTAACTGGGTGCACGAGTAGTTCCCTGCTCTTGGGAACAGCCATTAATGGCTGTGTTATCATTCCCAAGATTTCCGGAAACCAGGCTTGTGTAGGCCAATCAGGCACTACAAAGATGCCTGTGGCATTGGTTTGCTTGATTTTTGTCAAGCATCGGCTAATGAGGCAAAATGGAGGAAATGCATACATGAAAATTGAGGGGATCCCTCCTTGCCCGACTCATCTGAGTCTACGGGCCTCGCAGACGTCTGTGTGGCCTTGCGTCTGGTGCTTTGCTCGTGCATGAGGTCTGCTCCTTCCGGCTTTGCTGCAATGTCGGTGAAACAGACAGTCGCCCGCTACCTGGATTACCACGGTCTTCGGTAGCCGACTTCCCCGCAGACCGTCTCTTCACTTTCATAGAAACATAGAAACATAGAAATTAGGTGCAGGAGTAGGCCATTCGGCCCTTCGAGCCTGCACTGCCATTCAATATGATCATGGCTGATCATCCACCTCAGTATCCCGTACCTGCCTTCTCTCCATACCCCCTGATCCCCTTAGCCACAAGGGCCACATCTAACTCCCTCTTAAATATAGCCAATGAACTGGCCTCAACTACCCTCTGTGGCAGAGCTGAGTCCACTCCTTTCGACATAGCTGGGTCCACTCCTGAAAATACAAGTTTTTTGAACCCGCCAAAAGACCGCAGAGTAGTTTTAAAAACCCTTACCTGCCGTTTTTTAAACTTACCGCTGGGAGGACGCAGTGCGCCTGCCAGTCAGTCATTGGCGCATAGCTTTCAGACATAATGACGTGCACGCAGACGGACGGCCCTTCTTCACGTAGTCACTCACGTGACTCCGAAGTAAATTTAGCAGTGTCTTGGAATCCCTAACTTGTTCTTTACACAGTTACCATAATTCAATGAAGATCGAGCTGTACTTCAGTAAGAATGGAGCATTTGGGACAGGCAATAGCCTTCCAGATGGCTACATAA